>NC_088932.1:58582500-58640000 GCF_038396675.1 Hydra vulgaris | reverse complement strand
TTAAGGATCAAATCCAACGCTTACACACTCATATTTTCACTCCTAATAAAAAACAGAATAAAAAATAAGTGATCCCTAATTTTTTACTAGTGTTAAAGCATATCATAGTTTGTTGGCGTATAACAAATAAAGTGAACTTATGCAAATTTGCTGAGAGACGTGTTAAGCGATAATAAGTTTTGGTTTTCGGAACTGAAGGTAATAACTCGCTTGAGAAGTAACTATTATATTTTTTTTAAATAAAAAGAAAAAAATGCAACCTTGCAACAATAGTATAATCGCTCAAGCTTAGCAAAATTACCAGATCCATAAATTTACCCTGTCTTCCATACAGGGACAAATAAAAGATTTGTAGAAGAAGAAAACAAAATCGGGAGTAAAAAACTGACGAGAACAATAAAAAATATTAATGATTCCATTTAATTCATAAAAGATGCTATCTTTGCAATGAAATTGAGTTCTCATGAGAGGTTTGTAGTGAATGATAATCTGAGAACACAGTACAGAACTCAGTAGTCATTTATCAATAAAAAGTATCAACTTTGTAGAGTATATAAAAATATGTAGGTAGTTTTAATGGTTTTTATTATTAAACTTTTTAGGTACTTTAATCATGAAATTGATCAAAGAAAATCAAGGAATATGACTTATTTATTCATAATCCATCTCATCCCAAAAAATGAGGCTATGCAGTTCCCTAAGTCCCATTAATTAACTCAAAGCCAACAAAGGTTTCCTTATGTGAACAACACAATAGACAATAAAATCATTTACAGGTACATTATCCAAGTTCAAACGGTATTGCTAGTATTTTAATATTTCACAGATGAAAATAAAAAATCATTGAGAGCTACCTGTAGTATCGCAGAGTTCGGTTTCCCGAATTCTGCGGTAGCTCTCATCGGGCCTCAGAACCATAAAATTGAGTTTTAGAGCTGCATCCCCATTGTGAGATAAAAAGATGACTTTCACAGCCACTCTTATCAAGGCGGTACAAACAAAATCCCATGTAAACTCAAAAAAGAAAGGAAACAACTTGCTACAGGCGTACATCTACGCTAGCCTAATAAATAAAATATGGATGCAAGACTGGTCAACAGAGCTTTTCTGCTTACCTCTAAAGCTTTTCTCTAGAAGACCTTCAACAAGACAGTAGGTGGATGCAGTTAACAACTGCCTATGATAAGTGTTTTTGTTATGACACCGTTTCTAGCTTTTATCTAAACAATTACCCCAAGATAGAGATATTTTAAGTCAGTGTGTATTTCTTTTAGGCTTAGCCTATAAAAGCCAATTCTAGACAGCAGGACACAAGGTAGATTATACTGGAATACGAGTTACCTGTAGTAAAGTAATCCTAATGATCATTATTCTGACCTAAAATATTGTTTGAAAATGAAGCAATTCCTCCATAAAATAAACCATTAAAGACAGCTGCAAACTCATTAAAAGACAATACTATTATCAAACGTAAATTCAATAAACTGGTTAAAAAAGAATTATTAAAGGATACGTATCAGATTACTTTTCTGTTTTTTTTTCTATTCATAAATAATACAACACATTCAATAAAACAAAAAAACTTGATCAAACGCTCTATTAACAATGCAAGTTTCTTATCATTTAAAGAACAAAATCTTTTTTTTTTCTTGAAAAATATCAGTATTTTAACAATTCGCATTTTAAGGCAACCACAATGGAAAACATATTCTTTTAAGTTTTTAATAAAGTTGATGAAATTTTTAATGAAGTCTACTTTTCAAATTGTAAACATTTTGAATATTCTAAACACTAGTGATCTAGCATAACATTGAAAGCATTTTAAAATATTTTTCATTCAAATAAATATTTTATCATTTGATCCAAAAACTTTATCATCAAACTTAAACTTTTTTTTTTTACCACTAGTTCTTATAAATTGTGATTTAACGTGTCAGGTACACGTTACCTGATGTGTACCTGATTACAAACTTTTGTAATCAGGTACACGTTGACAAGTCTTGGTCATTAAAAAAACAGAATCGCCCTATTCTTCTAAAAAAAAATTTTTACAGCTTTGAGAATTACTTGTTTTAAAGCAAAAAAAGCATTACTTATTTAAAAGTTTTTGTATGGATTTGATGACATTAAGTTTCAATAAAAACCTGTACTTAACAGATGTTGTTAAAAACTCAAAATCTTTGATGTAGCAAGTAAAGTATAAATTTTAATAATCTTAGAAAATCTAAATCATAATTGAAAATATAAAACTATCATCTAAAAGGAAACTAACTGAATGGCATGTTTTCTTATAAACAAAATTAAATTGCTAGGATATACTAAAAACATAACTTCAAAAAATCTATTTGTTAACTATATTTTCTGTTATACATACTTAGGGATTACTAATATGTGCTAGTATGATGCAATTTTTTAAAACTTGAATCATGCTACTATTTCAGTGTATTCAAAAACAACACAAACGAAATTTAAAAAGTTAGAAAACTATTTTTATTATCCAGATGAAGCTAGATATTAAACAGCTTACTCAAAGCTTACTCTAGATAGCTTACTCAAAGCTTATTTTAGATAGCTTATTCAAAGCTTACTCTAGATAGCTTACTCAAAGCTTGCTCTAGATAAATTTAGCTGAGTGAATGAGTCATTTTGCAACAAAAAACGTCTAAAAAAATACGTAAATTAAGTTTGCTACGTAAAAACAGAATTTAAAAAATAAGTTAAAAACCATCAGCACTTGAAAACTTGAAGTCAATAGCATCAACAAAATCTTTTGTATATTTTAAAATATACAAATGCTGTTTTGATGTTTTATAACTTATTAATGAATTAAAGGCTATTTTATTATCTTAATGCGTATGCGCTATTTTATATAATAATGCATAAGTGCTATTTTAATTATCTTAATGGCTCACTTAACAATAGATTTTGAAAACTACAATATGTTTTTGAAACGGCAAATGTTTATATGAAATATTTTATTTAAACATTTATTATTTTTGATTATTTTGAATTTATATTGGGGAAACAAAAAAGAGAATTTTGAGGTAAATATCTTTTAGAAAAGTTATTTACCTAATATGATCTATAAAAACAACAATAAAATAATTAAAAGCACTTACTACAAATATGAATCATCGATATCTTATCGTCATTAAAGTAGTTAGAGTTAACTAGACATTTAAACAAACAACATCGACTTTGATTTAAACATCGGTTTTGATTTAAATTGACCAAAATTGTTACTAAACTATTTTGACTTTTATTAGTTAATCCACAAATCATTGATAAACAACTTGCCAGTTTTTCATTATCAATTATCTCTTTACCGCTAAAATTGTTAAATGCATATACAGAGGCACAAAACTCCATTATAGTCAGATGTACAAACTGGTACTGATAACCTAAATTTGTTTCAACCCTTTCAATAAAACCAAAAAACTGATCTTCAACTTTACCCAAGCCACTAGTAAACTTTTGAAATTCTTCTATGGAAAAAACTACTTTGCTTTTAACAAACAATTCATAGGCAATTTTACAGATAATAAAAATGTACTTTTTATGTTGTTTACTTTCCATCACCTTTAAAATATGATGACCTTTTGAAAGGTCATCAATTTTTATGAAAGGTTCTTTTGTTATGTTAACATGCTTTTGATAAAAGTAAAAAAATATACTTGCATGCAAATCTGTCATAGTTAAAAACGAAATTTTAATTTGTTTTAATTCCACAATCATTTTACATATTGCAGATAAATAAAATGGAACAGACGACATAGCTTTTGCGATTTTAGATTCCTTTAAAATTGTTTTTACATTTTCTTTTTTATTTTCAATAACATTGTTTTCTATATAGTTATTTATTCCATTTTCGTTAAACCCCATTATTTGAATAGTTAATCTATTGTAATGCTTTATAGATATATTTTGGAATTGGTCTAAAGCATAAACTCTACCTGCAACTACATGATTGTATTTTTGAACTTCGGATAAAACGTTAACAATTGGAAATTTTATTGATGAACCTGGATTTATTAACTCATTTAAATATTTAAACTCATCTAATCCATCAATCACAAATATTATGTTATGGTTGTTGATATCCAAATCTTTTGTGAAATTTTTGTAGAATATGTTAAGTAATTCCTTCATATTAGAAATATTTTCATACAAGTTAAGCAATCTGCATTCAAAAAAAAAAACAAATTCGACTTTTTCCCAAATACGATTACTTGCCCAATCAATCAAACATTTCTTTAGAAACCAAGACTTGCCGATTCCAGCTATGCCTGCTATTAACAGAGATTTTTCATGTTTAAATATTTCACTATAAGATATTAGTTTATAGTTTATTTTTTTCTTTAGAAACTCCATTCGTTCAGCTGTATAACCAGCGTTCTTTTGCATATTTGCTACATCAACAACACACATGTCTATAAAATTATTTGATAAATTAGCGTTTGCAGGTATTTTTAGTAGTGGTTGAAGTTCATCAATTTCCTTAAACTTTTGAATATAAAAATCTTTTAGTGCAGCAGATACGTTGAACTTATCTAAAAATATAATAAAATTAAGCTATCATTGTCGTCATAATTGCATTATTCGCCATCATCATCATCATCATCACAACCAACTTTTTTATAAAGATGCAATATTAAAAAATAGATATAGTATAAAGAAAAAAATTTAATCACGTTAACCAATTGTTGGTATAATTATTTTTATTTACAAAAGACCTAGCTAACACAAAGCGCTTTAGTACGTTTGACGAACGTTGCGAACGTTCAAGCACGTTCTATGATTGTTCATAGAATATTCTTGAACGTTTGCAACGTTTTGTGTAAGCTGGGGTTGTTATTGGTTGGCAGTTAATGCTCCTAAAATTTCACATGGTTTAAAATAATTCAAGTCAAATTCACAAGTTTCAACAATTGCTAATTCTTAGTTTCTTTATAACATTAAAAAAATCAATAACTGGATGATTGTTTATACATAATGTCATTCTTAGATTCCATTTTCAATATTTTGAAAAAATTCAACAAATATATTTCATTAATTAATCCTAATTTTTTTTTCCAGATAAAGAAAACTTTTCATGCCTTACAGATTTTTCAACATCTTTAATAAAGTTTCTAAGTGAGTATATCCTTTTATTGTAGCTAAATTACTGCTTAGTGTACTTGGCGATCGTTATTTCATATACCTGTATTTAATTAACTGGATTAGAGTGGTTGTTATTGTTATTCATCATAAAAAAATATAACATTTTTATGATAAAGGTTAGTAGTGAACAGTTTGTGTTAAAGTTTTGCAGCCAGTATATAACTATTATTGCATTTTATTTTGCTGATTATTCAATACATAAGTTTTATAAAATAAAGTAAAAAAGAAAACAAAATCATAAACAAAAACACCTTGATATAATCTTTTTATATTTTTATAATATATATACTGTTTAGTTAGAATGAGACTCAATAAAGTGTCACAACCTTTTTAAGGTCAATCATTGAAATTCAATTAAGTTTTTTTACAGAAAAATAAACAATGCTCTTATAAAATACCGTAAGGAAAACAAAAACAAAAACAAAACACAAATTTAATAATACAAAGCTTTTTTTATTTGTTGTAAAAAAAATGAAAACACAAAGAATAAAAAAAAAAGTTAAACTTAGAATTTTATAAAATTTGAATACAAATCATTTACAAATCAATATGTATCATTTGCAAAATACTTTAAGCTAAAAAATATGTCAGGAAATTAGTAATTGCAATTTTTTTTTTTTTTTAAATTTTTTAGGTGCTCTAAGAAGTCCTAACGGTCTTGTCACAGAGCACCGCGGAAGTGCATTTAACCAGGAAGTTCACGCCTTCTTCCTTATTTTTTTTCAAAAAATGGTACCTAGAAAATATTGAATTGGTAGATGATATTTATAACTATGTGATGTTGTCACAAAAGGGTAATCATATCAATAACTTTGTACTGTCACAATGAGGTAATCCTATTTATAACAAACAGCATATTTTTAGAAAGTATAAAGTAATTCCTTTCCAAAATGGAATATAAGATTAAGTTATCTGCAAGTAAAGTATATCTGAAAAAATAGTTATGAAATGCAAAATAGGACAAGGAATAAATCTTTTTATAGACACTGTTATTTAAACTTGTTATAGACAACCATATTAGGAAACGAAATCTTAAAGACAAAAATATTAATTAACCAAAAGGAATCTTAGTATTGTATTTAGAGGGATAATTTAATAGTTTTAAAAACATTTTCAGCATTATTTAAAACAGCGATTAATTTAAGAGAGATTACAAAAAACATCTATATGCCGGTCCTTGTGAAATGTTTTTTAAATGTCATAAGCAAAGGCTCTTTTTTACTAGATTCAACTAATACAAAGTAGAAACTTTCTTTCATCATGATCTAAAAACTTTAAAAAGAATGTTTTTATTTAAACGATTTTTTACTTGACTTTGATAAGTTTAAATCCGTTTTCAAAACTGAATGTCTTTCCTGACGTTAAAACTGAATGTCTTTCCTGGCGTTAAAACTGAGTGTTTGACATTGATCCGCAAAAGTGATTAACTGGCGTTAAACAGTTTAGCAGATCAAGATTGAACATTTTTTTATTTTCTCAAAGTTTTTTAAACCTGATGATAATACATTCACCAAGTCTAATAAGCCGTATTAAGTGTCAAAAAACAATTTGTCACACGTATTAACTTTGTATTAATAGAAAAAATCATTTATAGATAAGGAAAATTCAAGAGAAATGGTTTAGGCAAATGGTTTTGAAAAAAAGACTTTTTAATCTAAAAAAACTGGACGCTAGTGTTAGAAAATTCTTTTTCGCAATAATTTCTTGCTGTAGCAAAATAATTTCTTGCAGTAGCAATAATTTCTTGCATGTAGCAACGTCTTTTCTTTTGTGTTTACACTACATTGATTGCGCCGGGCAAACTATACTGCCATAGGTCATTCAGTTTTTTATGTTTGATTCGATGAGATTTAAAATGCAAAATAATAATATAAACTTATCTTATAAGTTGCTTCAAACATGATATTGCAGTGATATAACAAAACAGTCTAAAGTTTATTGGTTTAGAATTTTAAAATTTTCCCTACTTAATCAGCAACAAAATCAAAAAGAGTTGTAGAAATAGCTCTAACGCAATTTAAAAATACTTAGTAAGAACCATAAACCTTAAAAATAATTCTTTATTTTGTGATTTTTAATTAATAAATTAAGAAAATGTCACAACAGTTAAAGCTTTTATACAATTTTTTCTTTGTAGACTTTAAGTTTGTAAGGGTAATATTAAATTTTTAGCTCCAGCTCTAGCTCTGGATCCAGGGGAGTTCCAGAAGAAATGAATCAAACTAATATTATAACATTTTATATATAACATTTTATAAAACATTATGTTTTGGTGGTTATATTAAGATTGCTTGAAATAAATTCAAGTGAAGAAAATAGCCTCTTCACTTGCTTGTGAGAAAGCTATAGAAGTGACTACTCTGCACACCTTTTTGTATCCTTTGAAATAAGATGGTGTTAAAGTAGCATTATAAACAATATTTTCAGTTTAACATTGGTTTTCTAAAGAACACATAGTTCTATTTAAACGGTTACATTTTCACACTTCTCAATTTTTCTTTTTTTTTATGCTCTTTTTCAAACTTCGTCTAATTCTTCATCAGAATTAGATTTATCTTAAACTAAACGAAATGCTGTAGATGGTTCAGATGTTTTTCTTATTCTTTGACTTAGTGCTATATTTTCGGCATCAACATAAACTGCGGCTAGAAATATATTATGAATTTCTTAGTTTTTTTACAACATACTAGACCTTTGAAAAAGTTGGGTAGTGTATGATTCTTTTATAGCATCTCAATTAACTAGCTGCAAAGTGTGAAAAACTCAGCATATCACCTTAATTTTTGTATTAGTATTACACCTTTCTTGGAGAACAAAGATTTTTTCCCCAAACTGCTGCACTTTTTTTCTCGTTTGTATCCTGTCATGAATGCTCCTCACGCTCCTCATCCTGTATAGTTTTATCCAGAAAATTTTCATTATCTGAATTTTTATTTAAAAGTGTGATTGTCTCTAATGTTTTAAAGTAACTTTAAAAGTATCGTATGCAGCAACATAAACTACATGACGTATGATAAAAAACAATTTGATCAAAATTAATAAAAAAAAAATGTCCATATGATAAAAACAACTTTATATACATCAGCACAAGTATACTTTATAAAATATTAAGTTTTTAGGTGCCTCAAGGTGAACATCAAATGCTTAACACTCAATCTATTCATACACTATCAGTATTAAAGTATAAAAATCTTTATTTAGAAATTTTAGAAGTTTTTTTTCATATAAAAATTATCTTCGTAGTACTTAGGAATCCATTAAATAAAAAATACTCATACTTTAAATCGTATCTTCTAAATCATTAAAGAAAGGAGCGGCTTGGAGCCGAAGCCAGCTCAACCTAAATACATTTTTAGCTCCAGCTTCGGCTATGCTCCTTGTAAAAATATTAGCTCCAGATAGCTCCAGAAAGCTAGATCTAGCTCCGAAGCAGCTCCAAAGCCCTGTATATTATATATATATATATATATATATATATATATATATATATATATATATATATATATATATATATATATATATACATATATATATATATATATATATATATATATATATATATATATATATATATATATATATATATATATATATATATATATATATATATATATATATATATATATTTATAATATGTATACATATGTATATAAATAAGGCATGTTACCGGAAAAATCTGCCCACCTTTTGCGGTGTGGTAAAGCTAGTTAACGGTCGTTTTTTGACATTATTTTTTTGTGTGTGGTAGTTTTTGTATAATAGAACATTTTGGCAGAAAAAAAAATTAAAAATATTATTTAGTTTCAAAATGTCTTGCGAGCAAACCAAACAAAGCTTTTTGATTGTGGACAAACACTTAAAAAATCCAACTTTATCGAATAGAAAGTTGGCGAAATCATTAAAAATATCAAGACGAACTGTAGATACTGTTCTTAAACGGTTTACAGAACAGAAAACTATTCAGAGAAAACAAGGAAGTGGTCAAAAAAAACGCACAGCAAATCCTAGAGCTCTCGAACGGTTGGAGACTTCATTGGAAGAACATCCTGATTGGTCTGATAGATATCGAGCAAAAAAACTGAAGGTTTCTAATTTTTTTGTACACAAATGGCGACAGAGACTTGAATATCAAAGTTTTAAAGTAGTTAAAATGCCAAATCGAAACGATAAACAAAATTCAACCGCAAAGAGTAAAGCTCGAAAGTTGTATGACAACTTGTTAACAAAACATAATGGATGCATTTTGATGGATGACCAAACTTATGTTAAAATGGATTTTAAACAAATTCCTGGGCAGTGCTACTATGCTTCTAAAATAAGAGGAAATGTGAGTGATAAATACAAGTATGTAATGACGGATAAATTTTCGAAAAAATTGATGATTTGGCAGGCACTTTGCTCATGCGGCAAAAAATCGCCAATTCATGTTTGTTTAGGCACAATGAAATCTTCGGAATACGTGAAATGTTGTCTTTCTCGTATAAAACGACTAATTAAAGCTCATAGAAGTACTTCAGTATTGTTTTGGCCTGATTTAGCCACAATACATTACTCAAAAGATGCTCAAAAGTTTTACGATGATAATGGAGTGATGTTGGTTCCGAAAAAGATGAATCCTCCAAACTGCCCCGAATTACGTCCTATTGAAAAATATTGGGCCATCATAAAAAAGAAATTGAAATTATGTGGAAAAACATTAAAATCAGCTACAGATTTGAAGAAAAAATGGGATTACGCTGCTAAAACTTACAAAAATCACTCTGTCCAGAAACTTATGGGAGGCATCAAAAAGAAAGTCAGAATTTTCTGTAAAACTTAATTTTTTTTTGTTTTTTCCCTATTAATATGTAATCTTTACAGTCTTAATTTTTCAGAAATATATTGATTTAAATACATTTAAGCTTTCTTACATCCTTTTTTGATCAAGAAAGGTGGGCAGGTTTTTCCGATAGCATGCCTTATATATTCTCATTATGACATCTTTGCAAACTTATATAACCATGTAAGATGAGTTTTGGTATAAAAACTCTAAGACTTACATTTATTAATGATTTCATTTTAAAAACCTTACCCAGGACCTAAAAAATTATATTGAAAATATAGCAACATGGTAAAATTTGAATAAATCTGTATTTATGATTATCGTATTATATAAAACACAATTTAAAAAATTGAGTAGTATAATAAAATACAATTACTTGTTTGATAAAATAAACTTCAAACTGATTTTTTCAGGATTTGTTTCGTGCATGATTTTAATTGCTCTTTTGGCAAAAGTGTTACTTCTTTGTAACATTTAAAAGGTTTAGTTAACCAAACATCTAAACATTTAAAAGGTTTTTTAAAACAATTTTTTGTTCCACAAATTCAGCAAGTAGTTCACGTCAGTCTTGAAGTAGCAAAAAAGCAAGTAAGGTATATATTGCTCTAGAGTTCCATTTTGCATTACTTATATTTGGTAATGCTTTAAAATAACTAGAGAAATAACCGTGTTCTTGGTAATATCGGAAGCATCTCTTAATTCATATAAAAACTGCATATCGTTGCGCCATTTAATGCTATTAAACTTTATATTTACATCATCTTGTTAAAATTCTTTTCTTTCCAATATATTCTACGATTTTGTGAAAGTTAGTGACAACTTTGATTTGTTGTCACTGACTTCTGGCACAAAATCATATAATATATTGGAAGATATTGTCTTTCCTCCAAAAATTTGTTCAACTGAATGCTTTAGGAATAAATCCAACACATGATGTTAATGTGGTATATTGCTTGGTCTTTCTTTTTTCAGCGGAGAGTTCACTAATACATACACAGTCATTAATATCATCATCAGAAGTTTTTAGATTAGAAATTTTTATTAGAAGAAGGAAGAATGATCTGTCAACTTTTGATAGATGCACTTTAACTTGTATTGTTGTTGCATAGCAACAACTTCTGCTTTGATTTAATCTGCATTTCATAGAATTTTATGGCAAGCTACAGATTTTATGCAATTTACAATTTTTTATTTTTCAAAGTTTAGGCAGTTGACTAAAATCTCAAGGTTTTTCTCAAAACTAGATTTTGAATTCATTTATAAATAGTAGAGTATAGTTTTAAGGATTTTAATTTTTTTTTAATTTAAAATAAAAATAGAAAACACCTGAATATATAATTTTCATGTTTTATGAGAAAATGGGGTTTATTATACTAAAAAACAACTAATTTTTGAAGCCAAGGCGCTAAACTGATGATTATGTACTAAATAAAGACTCAAGTATTGAAAAATATTTAAGATTATTTATAGTAATTAAACTATTGGCATATATTTAAAGTTATTTAGAGTAATTTAATATAAAAAATAAACATATTATTACAATTAAACTTTTTTTTATACAGTACCATTAAATTATAAAACATCAAAAACAGCAGTTTACTA
The DNA here is from genome assembly GCF_038396675.1 of Hydra vulgaris. NCBI lineage: Eukaryota > Metazoa > Cnidaria > Hydrozoa > Anthoathecata > Hydridae > Hydra > Hydra vulgaris. The sequence continues at coordinate 58,628,416 of NC_088932.1, read as the reverse complement.
ACTAATTTTTTTTTATGTGATATTTCTCTCTAATATGTATTCATCAAACTTAATTCCGTCATCAAGCTTAGAATGCCAATTTAAAAACCGTTTAAAGTAAAGTAGAAGTCAAACCAAATAGAAGTAGTAACCAGACTAGTCTATGGATAGACTTACAACACAGACATAGACAATTCTGTATGTTGTAATGGACACAACAAATGTTTAATTTTTTGTTCTTGTTGTGTCTATCAAATTTTTGATGGTGTCCTAAGATTGCTCAGTTAAAAAATAATTTTCACTTCATAAGTCTACAAAGCATAATTTTTTGTCTATTTGGTGTCTATGATTTTGTCTAAATTTACTTGATTTCATAAAACCAGAAATCTTTCATTACCGTATTATTTGAAGATTGTTATGTAGTAAATTTATAATATTAAAAAAATATTGAAATGACATCAAAACTCCAAATGACGATCATTGCCCATGATTAATTATTGTTTAAAACTTGCGTAGATATTCATCAATAAAATGAAAGTAAAAAACATTTTTCTTTTTCACTATTGTTTTATTCACAAACCTAAATAAATTTTAACACCTATTGGAATCTTCTACTTACTAATCCACATTTTATAAAGGACAACTCCTTGATCACATATTTTTAAAATAATTTTATTGAAGGTGATAAAGATTTTAGTGACTAAGGAAAATTTTTTAAATGATAAACTTACCTTCAACTTTTTTGAAGTAATCCCAAACTGGAGAGGGCATTTTAAAAATAAATTTTCACGCACATTCACTGAGAATTGAAAAACAACTGAACTGAGTAATTAATGAACTTCAATTGAGCACAAAATAGTCCATTTTGAGGTTTTTAAATAGACATTAACTTTTTAATCAACAGCACACGCTGGACAAAAAATTAAAAAATGAACTTCTGTTAGAAAAATTGTATTTTTAATTTTGTGCTCGTTTTCAGTTTTTGAAACGATGCTGCAGTGAAAATTTAATTACTCGTTATAAGTCCAAATTATATATTAAATAGATCTTCTATACCTCATTAAAAAATCGAGATTGTTCATTTAGTGTCCGTTTTTAAAATGATTGTTTAGAAAGACAAACATTTTTTATAGACAATTCATTTTTGATAGTTGTAATTAAAGTTGTTGCAATTAGTGCTTTGTCGAAGTCTATTTTTGTCCTTTTATAATAAGTCCATTAGAGATTGTCTGGTTGCTAAATAGAAGTCATTACAAAGACGAATTCAATAAAAAATGTTTTGTTTTTTTATGATTTTCTTAAATAATAATCTCCAACTATTAAAAGCAACTTTTACCCAGTTATTCCTGTTAAGTAGTACCGGGAACCGTTTAATTTCCTGACATGTTTGCGCATGATAAATTTCAAGCGGTTCCTTTATTTTCCTTTCATAATACTTGTCATTTATAGATAACGTTTTTTGGTGCTGCCAGTCGAATGTCCCATGGCATTCTTTGCAATGTTCAGTCTCTAAAGAAGCATGCCAATTGCCTTTCATGCTTTAGTATAGTATTCTTTTTGTTTCCGTAATATAAATTCCCCCAAACGAACACGTAAGCTTGTACACCCCAGGGTTGCTATTTCGCATTAACCTAGATTGGTTGTTACAGAGAATTATTTTTAAAATAGTTGGTGTTGTAAAAGTAACTTTGACATGTCCTTGGTGCTTTGTGTAGTTTATTGTGTAGTTTGTGAGTTAAAGTTAGTTTTATTGTTGCAACATTATTTTCTAGTTTTTTTTGCAATCTAATCTTCTTTTCAACAAACATATCTATCATACACTGAATCTCGGTATTGATATATTTTTCGGAGCAGATGATGGTGGCTTGTGATATTAAACCTTTAAAAACTTCAGTAATAGTTGCAGGGTTGGTATTTGAAGTTTTATTTGTATGTTTGTTATAGCTTCTTCACGGTGAACTACAAAATTTTAATGTTAATTATTTGTGTTTTCATTATAAGTTTTTAGTTGTTTTTACATCTAAAAAATTTCGTTCTCTCTGTTCATTTTCAATCTCTGACATGTACTAAATATTGGAGTCTTGTTGATTTCTTAAAATAAATAATAATAAAAATTTTTTAACTGACTCAATCTAACATAGCTATTATCAATCTACCTTCTATAAAATCTTGGTAAAAAAATTATTGATTTCCGCAATATGTAGAGCACTTTTTTCGAATTTTTGTTAGAATGCCTCTGCAACAATAACAATCTGTAATAATCCAATTGAACCTGAGTTAAGTATAATTCTAATTTTATTTTTATGCAAAAAATTGCATCGGCTAAGACATAATTCTAATAATTGGTGCATATCAGCAAATGGTAATTTGGTTCCTGTTTTAAGATCAACTATACCATTGTTAAGATAATCAATTACAACTGGTATGGCTTTATCAGTTATATATATTAATATATACAAAGAATATTGATATAGACAAAGCTAATACATCATACGATACTTGAACTTTATCTGGATTGACACACCAAGATTTTGCTTCGTTGACAAATAATGTAGATTTCAACAAGCGTGTTTTGTTTTTCTTTTAGTTTTAGGTCTATTACAAGGGTATCTTAACAATAAGTCTTGCAATCGCGCAACCGAATGGAAAAACTAGAGGCTGATTAAAAAAAACATTTTTTACGGAAAAAAAAACATAAGTTCAATTTTTTTCTCAATTAAAAAAGTAAATGTATATTTTTTATTCTAACTGCAGCTTCATTACATTTTGTGCAGGTTCTTTTGTGGAGTTGCCAGTTTTGTATTGTTATTTAAAAGTATACTAGATAAGACTCTACTACAAATGTTTATTTTTGCAAGTGCATGACAAAATAAATTTGATAAATCGAATTAAAATATTTAGATAACTTTTGATAAACAGGAAAATCTTTCATAAATAAAATGTAACTGAAAAACACCTACTGACACACCAGGAAGTTTAAATCTCCCCTATTAAGTTCTTTGAAGTAACTGCTATTTCATAATAAATAAAAGTATTTTTAACATTATTCATTTCTTTGTGAACATTGTTTCCAGAAACATAAACACACTCCATTTTGCTGTCTTGTTTCATAGACTCTTCTAAATCATTCAGTATGTTAAAAATCTCAATCTCTTCTTCAGTTCCCTGAAATAAAGAGGCGCTACCAGCACCCTGTCTTATTTTACCAAAGACTTACCAAAAACCAAGTTTCAGATTAAATGTTTGAATAATTTTTTTTTCTGCGAAAAATTAGTTTATTCACAATATTTAGCATTCCCACTATTAGCCATTCTTTTTATATCTAGTGTTGCTTTCATGTTCGACTATCCCATATGCATAGATAATATGAAAATTGAGTAAAACCTTTCTGCTGGCCAAAGAAAAAGTTAGACAGTATTAGATCTACACAAATAATCAGTTGTATTCTGGACCAAATCAAATTAACCACCATTTTAATATCATTGTAAGGCTCTTGCAAATAAACAGAATGGCAGATTAATACAGTAACAAAAATATTACCGGGGCTTCGCTTTGAGCTATTCATAATAGTTTCCATTCTGTTGGATTATATACAGAAATAACTAAATTTAATAGGAGACCTGAAATATCATTGCAGAAAAAAAATGAATGGACTTCTGGAAAAAATTAATAAAATGTTTTCTCTCATGTTGTAAAGTAAGAAACATTTGCAAACCTATCATCGATCCCTTTAATTGAGAGGGTAATAGTCCTAAATTACACACTAAGTCATTCAGTTCTATCAGACTAGAACACTGAGGCAATTTTAAACGTTTTGCATTAGAGAACTCTTTCAAATCTGATATAAACTCTTCCGTTTCAGTAGCAGACATGCTTTGTTCATAATCTGACAAAAATAATTCTTAAAATATTGGAATTGGAATCTTTTTAAAATGTTGCGTTAATTTAACGGCAGAAGAAATAAAGGATAAAGGGATAGGATAAATTTTTTTTTTTACAATACTAGAGATATTGGCAAGATAAAAATACCATTAATCAATATGGTTTGATTGCTCAAAGATTTTATTCGCAAATATGGCATACAGTATGCGGTGCCTACTTTTTATCTTGGTCACCAAGTTATCGAAATACTTTTTATCTTGATCACCAAGTTATCGAAATACTTTTTATCTTGGTCACCAAGTTATCGAAATATGATTTTTAAGCTACTTTTATCAAATTTCTTCTTTTTTCTGACAAGTGTAGCCACAGATGTAACAGAATGAGTTAGGATTGGTAATATTTCTTCTTTTTTCTGACAAGTGTAGCCACAGATGTAACAGAATGAGTTAGGATTGGTAATACTTCTTCTTTTTTCTGACAAGTGTAGCCACAGATGTAACATAATGAGTTAGGATTGGTAATACTTCTTCTTTTTTCTGACAAGTGCAGCAACAGATATAACAGAATAAGTTAGGATTATGTTTACACCTTTTTTTTTTGTGTGAGAATAAGAAATGTTATAAATAAAATAAAGTCTTTGAGTAAACATAAAACAATTATTAAATAAATAGAACAATACAATAATTAAAATAGAGCAATACAAATATTGAAACACAGTATATAAGACAATTTAATTTAGAAAGTTGATACAAACAATAAAAAATAAACTATAAAAAATGAGCTCTAAGCTTAAAACAAATTCCAAAAACATACAACTCACAACACTAAAATACCTAATTTTTCTAGTTCTTCTAGTACATCATTTCTTTTCAAATACTTCAGTGAACTTGTAATCATCGATTCGTAATCTTCAGGATATTGTTCATAGAGTACTGTCAATAATGCTCTCATTTTTAATTTTTTACCGGCGGCATTTTTACCAGCATTTAAATTGTTAGCATTTATATTATCAATTATAGCAATTGCTGAATTTAAATCAACAAACCAGTTAAAAGCAAATTTTTGCCAATCTGAAGAAACTTTGTTGACAAGGATTTCTAAAACTCTGATATCCATTCCTATATAAAATTAGTTATATAAAAATTTTCATTATTCTTATGTTGAGAATGGCCCCCACAAGGAGAGGAAGAGATTTGCGGTACTGTAGCACAGGGGCCTGGTAGTCAAGAGGGGCTTTTACTACCAGGACCCAGTGTAGGTAGATCCCCTTTCAGGTGGTAGTAATCGGAAAAATAAAAAATCCGATTAAAGTATTATTGTTTTGAATTTAAAAAATTGTGAAAAGAAAAGAAAAAATTGTCTAAAATTAAAAAGTAGAAAACAAACAGACATTTTAACAATATTGCATATTGCAATATATATATTGCAGTTTTTTTCTTAGAGCAATTCCTAAAGCTAAACTCATTTTCGTTATGAAATATAAGTTAATAGTTGCTAACGTTAACAAGTAACTAACAAGGAGATAACTCACATACGTGACTCATAGGAAAGTATTGTTCAAGAGGTAAAAGTTGTTGTAAAATACAAAAAATAAAAAGTTGTTGCAAAAGTTATTAAAATACAATTTCAAGTTCCTAAAAAAAGAAATTCTTTTCTTAAACCGGATCAAGATTTCAAAACTTCTGTAGTTTATCCAGATTTGGATTTTATAATTAATGATTTGAGCACACGATTTGAAAACTCCAATGCAATATATAATTTATTCTAATCCATTTTGAATTTGCAATAGTATGAAGATGTAGACCTAAATTTAAAAGCGGCCAAATTTGTAAATGCATACAAGAAAGATCTTTTTGACTTAGTAAAGTATTTCACTAATTAAGTCAGAAGACTAGAAACTAGTGAAATACTTCTGAAAAGTATTTATAAAACAGTTATTGAAAGTTTTTCGTCTTCTGAATTTATGACAAACAACTTCGAGGGACTTTTATCAATATCTCTCTGGTTATTAAACTGTTTTTTACAACGTATTATCAGCAGAAAGATCACTTAGCAAACTGGCAAATAAATTGAAATCATGGCAAAGAAGCACAACCTGTCAAGATTGCTTAAGTCATCTTTCCATATTATATATTGAAAATAATTTAGAAAAACGATTTGATTTCAGTGATGTCATTGAAAAGTTTACTTTGGAAAAAACCCGAAAATGTCAATTATGAAAATAATTATAATATTTATATTACCAATACTAATAAATATATTCTCTTTCAAATAAATTTTGAAAACTTTTCTTTAATTTTATATTATCATTAAGACAATCTTTAAGTGTCTTTAACTGTAATCAAGACAGTATTTTAATGGATCCTAATTTTTGGTTTTTAGTTCTCATGGAATAAACAGGCCAAGAGCATTAAAAATAGTTTATGGTACACTGTCAATATAATTTTTTTAAATAACATTTTTAAACGATCTGAAGATAAAAAAAACTTTTTTTGACAAATACAAATCTTGTACCAATTAGCAAACTTGTTTGGTTGAAAGTAATCAGGTCATTTTAATTGTTTTAATTACAGGAGTTAGTTAATAACTTCATTATTTATCTGCCAAAGAAAAATATTTTTTTTCGCAAAAAATATTTTGCGAAGAAAAAATATTTTCGAAAAAATCCTTTGCGGGAAAAAACACATTCTAAAACAGGGCCTCGCATAGGGCTCTGTTTTAGAATGTGGCGGCCATGATGTTGATTGAAAATTAAAATAACAACGAGTAGTTAAGGTGTCACAAAACACATTAAGCTCACAAAAAATTTTAGTTTTATTTTAAAAAACTATTATATTATAACTTTAATAAAACATTTATTTTGCTGACTTTAATAAAGGTTTAACTAACACAACACTTATTACTAATAAAGATTTATTATGTTCTGTATTATACCAATTAAACTTATATATAACTAGGTTAGGTTTATATGGTTTAATATGGCAGGTTGATATGGTAGTTATGTTTTTAAAACTGTTTTTTAAAAAACTTTAAAAAATTTTGTTTTCCTGCATCTATAGAATGGCATCTGTGGTTCTAACTTTTAAAAACTTTAACGATTTCATTAACTCTTTTATTATTTTACAGTAAGATCTTTTACTATTACAAGTTTTTAATTAACAAACTTCTAATACCCTACCTTATAAAATTCATAAACTTCTAATATCCTACCTAGAGACTAACAACTCTCTTATGATTAATAGATACTTTAGCACTATCTTTCCTTGTTAATCATTCCTTGTTAATCATTTTAATAAAATATATCGCCAATAAAATTGAAAGAGTAAGAACTCTACTGTTCATGACAAGTCAAATATTTTAGGTAAAGTCTTGTATACTGATCTTATTCATAAGCTCTCGTTGTTTATTGTATTTAAAAAATGTTTAAAGTTAACAAATCATTCCTTTTTAAACACATTTTAAGATATCTTTGATGGACAACACACTCCTTTTTTTTCATTTCCTTTAATCTATGGGATACTGCAAGGTTTTAATCAGTCTTGAATTGTTTCTCACTAAGTTGATGATTCTCCGTATATTTTTTTCATTTTATTATTTCTCTCTATATATATGAGACAACTTTATACTTCTGTCTGGACAAAACATCATAAAGTAAAACTTTTTTAAACAGAAAACCAATCTTAAATAAGATCACTTTTCTTCGACACTTTAGACAGTGACTTTGCAGGTAATCAGATAACTTTTAGCTGCAGATAAATTTTAGCCGAAATAAAACTCAGTTGTTTACTGCTTTCCACCGTCAAGTTGTCTGCTTATATTTACTGCAATGTTATTGATACTATTATATTAATGAATTTTTAAAAACAAATTTGAAATTGTAAACATAGTTGAACTTTTTCTAGCTACAAACTTTGCAATTTTTGTCTGATTTTTAAAAGATTGCATCTTTCTTGCTCTATACTACAAATACTAGAATGGTTGCTTAAGTAAGCATCTCTAGTTTCATCATCTAAAACTCAATTATCTTTATTCACCAAAGTTTTATCCTTTTTCTTTACCTGCTTCTTTATGTTTAAAAATTTTATTCAAGTAGATTTTCCCTCAATTATTAATGAATTGAAATTAGTTATAGCGATATTTTTAACATTTTGAAATTCTTTGATATTTTTAACATTTTGAAATTCCTTACTTATCCATCTACATCTATTTCCTCTGGTTTTCTATTTGCCATTTTAAAAAATTTTTATTAAATTTTTCATTATAATATTATTAATATTATTATCTATTTATTTATCGCTTTTTATTCAACCATTCTCTACTTCGTACTAAATCTTTGTTGTTGCTGTCATTATTTACTGAATTTTTTTTGCTCCTGTTATTGTCTTTAACTATGAAGTTTTCCTTTTATTATAACTGTTATCATTATTGTTACTATTATTATTAATAATATTATTATTATTATTATTATTATTATTGTTGTTGTTGTTGTTGTTGTTGTTGTTGTTGTTGTTGTTGTTGTTATTGTTCTTATTACAATTGTTATTATTATTGTTATTATTATTATAATAATTAGTATTATTGATATTAGTTATTATTACTATTTTTATCATTGACTACAACCTTATGTTGAATATACAACCTTATGTTGAATATACAACCTTATGTTGAATATACAACCTTATGTTGAATATACAACGTTATGTTGAATATACAACGTTATGTTGAATATACAACCTTATGTTGAGTATACAACCTTATGTTGAATATACAACCTTATGTTGAATATACAACCTTATGTTGAATATACAACCTTATGTTGAATATACAACCTTATGTTGAATATACAACCTTATGTTGTATATTCATGTATTTACTTTTTATTAGTACTTGTACTATTGTAAATTTCCTTGAAATGTTATAACTTGTTTCTAAATATATTTGATTTGATTTGATATTGACTCCTAAAAGGGTGTTAAAACCTCTTTAAAAGATAATTATCTTAATAATAATACGTATTGTTTTATAAACATTCTGCTAATTTTAAAATGACTTTTAAGCAACTTAAGACATTTTTTAATCAGTTAATGAGTAACTTCGGCCATCTGATAACGTGAGAAGTTTTTAATATATCTTTCTAATATGTTAGTTGTCATTAATATCATAATGAAAGTCGAAACAAAGGAATCTTACTCTTAGAGTATCTCCTTTTAAATAGTTTTAGAGTAATTTAAAACTAGTAATGTAATCAATTTCGTTTTGTGTCAAGCATTTTTGCTTCGCAATCATTTTTGAAGGATTTTCGAAAACTTTTTTATTCAGTATTTGTTTTTTTCATATTTCGTCACAGAAAATAGGGGATCTCATTTAAATTGTTTAACTTTTTAGTTAAATTCTTTATTTGTTATCTTTGTCTGCTTTTTTAATAACGATATCCTCTTTTTTTTTTTTTTTTTTGAGCTCTTTTAGAGAGCAATTCTTTCATGCATTGAAGTGATGGAATTTTTATAAGATTTACTTAATTAATTTTCAAAATTAATTCATCAAGTTTAAATAGACTTGATTTAACATTATATTTCTATTTTTTTTTTAATATAGGGGAGAGTGGGGAGACCCGTAAATTTTTTTTAGGGTAATTGCAATATCTTTTTTATTTTATGTATAAACTGAACCAAACAAGTTTTTACGAATAAACCTTCTTTTTAGACACCGATTCAATACCCTTAGGTTTCCAGCCAATTATAACTGAGTATATAAATTTTTGCTTTTAGAGAAACCGTGCCATTAGGGCAATGTGGGGCAAGTGTGAGTAGAAGTGAGACAAATAACTTTAAAATAACATTTTAACACAAATTATTAAATAGAAACTGATAAAATCATAAAATCACATAATCGACATAAAAATGTTCAAGAGCTTTCACCATCGAAATAATCGAATGGTGACGGGAAAAAGCTGGAAGTAGCAATATTTCTTTTTTCTGTCCCACTTCACTCCAATGTAAACACTTTTTTAACCCTTTCAGTCCCTGTGACCCGCTATGCCGATCATGACATTTTTTAGTAAATATGACTACTCTAATAATAGCATTTGATCACATTTTACTTTTTCTTAACTAGAGTTAAGAAAAAGTAAAATTGAAAAAAGATTTGGCGGCCGTATTTCAGACAAACAAAACAAGGTCTCATTTATGAAATTCTGACAAGTATTTTTTATTTTATAGCTTTTACATCGATAAGAACATTTCACCTACAATTGTTTTACTGTTTTTCGTCTGGGACTGAAAAGGTTGAGGTACATTTCAAAATTAGGGCTTCTAGCACATGCAAGGAAACAAAGCAATTTCTGCTAAATAGAGTGGAAGAAATTTAATTTTTTACATTAAATAACAGTATTTAGGCAACACTCCTAATTAGAAATTTCATGCTGTCCCACTTCTCCCCACTCTTCCCTACAAATATCCTTATTTTATGATTCATAGAATTTTTCTTATAATGTAAGTTTTCGTGTAAACTCTCTAATGTCCGATTTTATATGTAAAAGGGTTCCTTTAGTTGTGGAGAGAATTCCTATCCTATAATCAAAAGTGCTATTAGAGAATATTATTCCAGTCTGGGAATTAAAGTCTTATTGGAAAGTTAGCTTGAATGCGATGTTGGTGAATTATCAGGTACTTGTTGAGTAAGTTGACGACCTAATGTTGTACTTTTTTGAAACTTTCTATAATAAAATTTAATAAAACTTCTGATGCGTGGTTATCATCGTTTGAAGAATGTTTTCAGCAATCTTTCATTTTCTTTTTCAACGACATTTTTTGAACTCTTTAATATTATTTATGAACAACCTTTATCAAAAGCAGAATTAGTAGAAACTTTTTTTTGCCCATTTTAATTCTATCCAATCTTTATCTTCACATTTTTTATCAAAATATTATTTTTTGAGAACTTCATTTTTTGTATGTTTATAGATAATGTTTGTCAGTCCAGCACCTCCGTTGATGATGCAAGAAAATTATCTTTTCGCGTTGAGAAAATTTCGTATTCTGATTTTAGACGCTATAAATTTTAAGGCGCAAACTTTAAATACCCAATATCTTAATATATATTTTAAATATCTGACTACATCATTTTATTTGTTATTAAACATTATATAAGCCAATAATAGTCATATATAAGCGGCGTATTTTACAGAAATGTTGCTTTTTAAATTGACTTGGTTTTTAAGTTTAAAATGCCTAAATTTTAATTCTAATGCCACCAAAACTTGTATTTACTGTACCAAAAATTAGATACTGCTGGTGGATTAAGTAAACATTTAATAATATAATTTAATACTAACTTTATAGCCAAAACTATAATAGGTACTGGTGTATATATAAGTATTATTAAAATAGGTATAGGCGAATAATATGTACGTTTAATTTATGACATAAAATTGGTACAAATTTAAAAATTTTGTTAATGCTAAATACATTCTTATTAAAAAAAGTAAAAGTTTAATAAATAAAATGTTTTAATTTAAAGTTTAATTTAAAGGAAAAATGAACTAAACCGAATTAATGACGATGATAAAAACATAAACTTTTTTGACGAAATTTCAGTAGATACGACTTATTACAATGTTGACAATGTTAAACATGTTCTTAATTCTTTATCATCTTATTTTTCATTATTACATATAAACATAAGAAGCATAAATAAAAACTGAAACTTTGAAAATTTAAATTGATGTTAAATAATATAAGTAACAAGTTTAGTATTATCTGTCTGACAGAAACTTGGTGTCATCGAGACGCGATAAATTCTAACTTTCAATTATCAGGATATAAACCTATTCATCAACCGAAAGAAAACGGCAATGGAGGGGGCGTATCTATTTTCGTCCAAAACTCATTGGTTTTTAAACATGTTGAAAACCTCAAAGTAAATGACGCTGATTGTGAGTCATTAACTATTGAAATAATTAATAAAACAAATAAAAATACATTTATAACTGCAATATATAGACCGCCAAACGGTAATTACAATCAATTTGAAAACCACTTAAACTATTTGCTACCAAAGCTAATTAAAAAAAAATGTTTACTTCTTAGGTGATTTTAATTTGAATTTATTGAATAATAAAGCTAATAACCAAGTCGTGAATTTTATAAATACACTTTTGCAATACAGCGTTTTTCCCATGATTAATAAGCCAACACGTGTGACTAAAACAACTGCATCTATTATCGATAATATTATTACTAATAATTACACAAGGACTAAAATCCAAAGTGGTACTATTAAAACAGATTTAACTGATCACTTTCCAGTTTTTCTGATAATAAATTCTGCAACCCTTGAGAATAAAATAAAAACAAAAACGGTATACGTAAGGAAAATAAATAATGAATCAATCGCCACGTTTCGTAATCTCTTACATGAAGTAAACTGGGAATTATTAACTGATTGCAATGACGTTAATGATGGCTACAATTTTTTTATTCGCATGTTTACAAGACAATACGAAAAGGCCTTTCCAAAAATAAAAAAAATTGTTAATTCTAAAAATTTGTTAAGTTCGTGGATGACGAGAGGACTCATTAAGTCGTCAAAAAGGAAACAGAAACTTTACCAAAAATTTTTAAAAAAAAAGAACTACAAAAATGAAATCAAATACAAAAAATATAAAAATTCTTTTGAAAAATTAAAAAAGCAATCCAAAAAAAATTACTACTCTTCGTTACTTAATAAAACATTTGGAAATGCAAGGAAAACATGGAATGTAATTAAAGAAATAACAGGAGTGGGAATTGTGAAAAGTGATAATCTTCCAAAAACATTGCAAAGATAATAGAGGAGATGCTTTTGTTAATAAAGAAATTGCTAAAACATTTAATAGCTTTTTTATAAATATAGGAAAAAAGCTTGCCGGTGCAATTTCTGAGGGAAAAAAATCATTTAAATCTTTTTTGAAAAAATCTGATTCCTTCATGGAGGAGTCGGAGCTTTTAATTGATGAACTTCGACTAGCAATTAGTATGCTGAAAACAAATAAAAGTGCGGGTCTGAATGAAGTTAACCCTGATGTTGTAAAAGCGGTCTCAGATATTATAGAGAAATCTTTTTTTAAAATTTTTAATCTTTCCCTAAAAAACGGCATTTTTCCTGACCAACTAAAATTAGCAAAAATAATTCCGATATACAAAGGCGGTGATGACTCAATAAAATCTAACTACAGACCAATTTCCATACTTTCTTGTTTTTTCAAAATACTAGAGCGTATTATGCACAACAGACTGTACAATTATCTTGCAAAAAAACAACATCCTTTATCATAAACAGTTTGGATTTCGCAACAACCATTCCACGGAACATGCAGTAATTGATCTTGCCAACCAAATTTTAAATGGTTTTGATAACGACAGTTACACACTCGGAATTTTACTAGATCTATCAAAAGCATTTGATACTGTCAACCACAAAATTCTAATTTATAAACTACACAATTATGGAGTAGTTCACTCCAATTTAAAGTGGTTGCAATGTTATTTACAAAATCATAAACAAGGAGTACCATATGACTTAACATGTTCCCCATTTGAATCAATAAATTGCGGAGTTCCCCAAGGATTAATACTTGGACCCCTGCTGTTTTTAATTTATATTAATGATATTTATTTGTCTTCAAAAATACTTAATTATATTACTGATGCTGATGATGAAATGTTTTCTTTTCCGACTCAAATTTAATAAATATTTTTTATATTGTAAACACAGAATTAATATATCTTAATGAGTGGTTTGAAGCAAATAAACTTTCATTAAATATTGAAAAAACGAAATATATTTTGTTTGCTAAGTCATCTAAATCCGAGAACCTTCCACTCAAATTACCTGAACTAACAATTAGCAATATTAAAATAAAAAGAGTTTTTTCAATGAAAATACTAGGAATAATTTTCGATGAGAATTTAAATTGGAAAAGCCAAATAAAGCTAGTCGAGAACAAAGTTTCAAAGACCCTGAGGATTATGTACAAGACAAAACATCTTTTAAATAATTTATGTTTTAAAAAATTTATACTTTTCATTTATACATAGTCATATTAACTATTGTAATATTGCCTGCGCAAACAATCATTTATCTTTCCTAAAAATTATTTATACAAAACAAAAGCAAGCAAGTAGATTAGTTTTGGGCGCAAGTAGATACAAAAGTGCCGAGCCGTTACTCAAGGAAATAAATGCACTAAATGTATGCCAACTAAATATATACCATAACTTGTTATTGTGGGGAATTTTTTAATACTTTCCCTGAGACACTAATGATTTCACTCGTTTATCAATTTTATTTTATTTTCATCTGACTGCGAATAAATTATTTACAAATATCACCCTTTTTATATAAAGTTTAGAACCACAAAATAAATAAACTTAATTACAAGTAATTACGTTGGCGTAATTTTCCCATACCTCACAGGAAGACCACATCATTTCAAATACATTAATGTTTATATTAAGAAACAACCGCTAATTGTTGTTAGTATCTTGGAAGACGTAATTCACCACACACTCCCCCGATTAAAGCTGAGACTTCGGCTTTAATCAGCCATCTCGTCTTCCATGATGGAACTGATTATTTGTCGTGCATTTAATTTCGCCTGTCTTGGTTCTCTTTTCAAGGTATCCTCTTCGGCCTTGGTTTCTAAATTCTCTTCCGATTCGATTCCGCTTTCTGCCCCACACCCCATTTCCAAGTCGCACACCAACTGAATTGGTCGTTCAATTACATAACCATTTCCAAGACGTATTTTAAAGCCACGAATAACTCCATCCTTCCCCTTAATGTTGTTTTCAATTCGACCAATGTTGAGAAGAGCCTTGTCCTTCACATCGTCTTTTATGAGTACCATACTTCCGACCTCTGGGAGTTTCACGTTACCTCTCTTTTCCCTTGCTTGTTGTCGTTCTTCCATTGCGTGCACGTACTCGTTCATCCATCTTTTCCTTAAGTGATTCTTACAACTTTTCACAAACTTGATTCTCCGTAATGCGCAATCATCCCTTGTTATTAAATCGATATCTTCTTCAAGCAAAACTGCCTGTCTACCCCTCATTAATACATTTGGTGTTAATACTTGCTTATCGAATTGGTCACCTTGATAACAAAGTGGTCTATTGTTTATAACGCATTCCACATCCAGCAATACTTCTTCCAATTCAAAGAAGTTTAGGATGCCTTTCCCAATTGTTTTTGACAAACTTTTCTTCATTATCCCTATTAATCTTTCAAACAAACCTCCCCACCATGGCGCTCTTGATAAATTAAACCTCCATTTTATGGCTGTGGTAGCAAGATAGTTTGCGAGATTTTCATCCTTCTTAAGTGTTAGTAACCACTTCCCTGTTGCCACAAACGTTTTTGCGTTATCACTAATCATCATTTGTGGTGGTCCTTTTCTTACAACAAACTCCTTTAAAATTCTCTGAAATTCTCCTGCCGTTAGGTCATGACAAAGTCTAAGGTAGACAGCTCTTGTACATGCGCATGTAAACAGTGCAACATAACATTTTTCAACCAACTTCCCTTGCGCTTTATACTTTAGCGGACCGGCAAAATCAACACCTGTAACCGTAAACGGTTCGATATTTTCAGTTCTAAAACGTGGTAACATTGCTCTTGTTGGCGGTAACAGCGGTTTCACTCTATATCTCTTACATAGATTGCATTCACGAATGACCTTCTTTACAGCAACTCTCAAATTTGGTATCCAAAATCTTTCTCTAATGCTACTCATTGTATCTCCTACTCCCCCGTGTAACGTTTTCGCGTGATGATACTCAATAATTTTTAGAGTTAGTTGAAAACCTTTTGGTACAAATATTGGATTATACCCAGAGACTTTTCCATGACACCTCCAAAGCTGTTTTTCATCCTGTTTAAGTTCCACATTGGACTTTATCGCAACAGCTTCTTGTAGTAACTTAAGATTCACCAACTCCGCTTCTATCATCTCTTCAGCATTCAGTGGTCCTGTTATTTTTTCTTCATTCCGACAATTGTAAATAAACCTTTTTATGAAAGATGATATTCTTATGATTTTCCAATACTTGTGTTTACTCAATATTTCCTTAAATATATGAAGTCCCTTTATTTCTTCTGTTGCCATACTGACGTTCTCTCTTAAATGAATAGTTTCACATAATGCGTTCGGCGTTTCAAATATTTCTGGTTGAATTGGCCAATTTTCTTTGTGTTTTAACCATATAGGTCCATTGAACCACAAACTTCTTAGTTTCTCAGGACTTACTCCTCTTGATCCAAGATCACTTGGGTTTTCTTTTGTTGGGACATAAAGTCATTTTACTTCTCCATTTAATAATATCTGTTGAACTCGGTTCCTGACAAATTGTGACCAACTGCCCCTTTCTTTTAACCAATAAAGTACTGCAGTACTGTCAACCCAATGATATACTTCAATAATATTATACTTGTTCAATGTCTTCCTAACGTGATTCATTAACTTGCTCAAGGTGTGTGCTGCTACCAGCTCCAGTCTAGGAATACTAAGATCCCTTGGTGCGATCCGTGCTTTCGCTACAAGTAAGTTACTGGTTTTCGAATATCGGTGGCTCACTGCAATGTAGATGCATGCACATACTGCTGATTTACTTGCATCTGAAAATCCATGGAGCTCCATTTCAATACTTGTTTCAGACAGAACGCTCCGCGGAATTGAAATAGTTCTTTTAATTCGTATTGCCTTGAT
The DNA here is from genome assembly GCF_038396675.1 of Hydra vulgaris. Lineage (NCBI taxonomy): Eukaryota > Metazoa > Cnidaria > Hydrozoa > Anthoathecata > Hydridae > Hydra > Hydra vulgaris. The sequence continues at coordinate 58,611,810 of NC_088932.1, read as the reverse complement.
CCAGGTCTTCCATTCTTCTGAAAGTTCATATGGAATTTGTTGATCCCATCCGAGTTTTAACAAGCATAGCCGACTGTATAATATTTTTCCAGTGATTAAAATAGGTGCACTAAATCCCAATACGTCAAAAACACTGTTAATGGCGGATAGCATTTTCCTTTTTGTTATCACTTCTTTATCTCCACTATTGATGCAAGCAGTAAAGTCAATCGATAGTTGATCCGTTTCTTTGTTCCAAGGAATCCCAAGTATTTTTGTTGATCTGCCCTCAGCGTTGCTTTCCAATTTGCTCACGTTGCTATGCCATTTGTGCAGCTGGAACCCAGCTTTCATTAAGATTTGCGTTGATTCATTTTTAAACCTGATAAGTTCATCTTCCGTTTCTCCACCTGCTTGTATATCATCGACATAAGTATCTTCTTCCAAAGCAAGCACCGTTTTAGGATAAATGTCCTTGTATTTTGATATATGCTTTTTAATGGTAGCACCAAGAATGTAAGGGCTTGAACTTGAACCAAAAATCACCCTTGTAAATCGTAAATCCGTTAATTCCATATTCTTCAAGTCCTTATACCAAATTAAGCGTTGTGCGTCTCTATCCATTTCGTGTATTCGAATTTGTAGAAACGCCTTCTTCACGTCAGCTAAAACGCAGAGTTTATTCATTCGATTTCGTACGAGTATGTCAAAAATTAATGGTTGCAGCGATGGTCCCACTTCTAGACAGTCGTTTAATGAAGGTGACTGAGCGTCTTTTCTAGCTGAACAATCATAAACAATTCTCATTTTTATTGACTCGGCATTTTCCTTGACTACTGCTTGATGAGGAACGTAGTGAATAATTTCTCCCGTAGGTTTTTCTGGTGCCATTTCCAATATTCCCTCATTGATCTGTTCCATCATTATTTCATTATACTGTTCTAGTTTTTTAAGTTTTTTCAATCGAGTCGTCACACTTCCCAATCTTTTAAGAGCCAGGTTTCTGTTATTTGGTAGTTTAACAACACCCTTTTTCCACGGCATTCTGGTTTCATAGAAACCTTCTTCGGTTTGATGCAGTTTTTCGCTGAAGTCTTGGTGGAACATTGACTCACTATTTGTGTCCGATAATCCAAGTACTTCTAAACTACACATTTGCTCAAACTCATCACGACCAGTGTTCAATAAGAAACTTCTCTCAATACCTGAACTAAATTGTGTTCGTCTCCCAGAAAGAGTCCATCCCAACATCATTAATTCGGCTCCGGGATCTTTATCCGGATTTTTTCCGAGAACTACCGGTTCCGTGGTTTTTATTCGCTGATAATCAGCCGCACCGAGTATAATGTGAACAGGTTGAAGTTCGTCACTCCCTTCATCATCGCTAAATTTCAGCCTCCTCAATTTTGCAAAATGCTTCTTAACATCCTTGATCATCGGATTCGGTAAAAAGGTGAGTGTTTCCTTTTCTGCGTTGGCGCATTCGACTTTGATGCTAAATTCCGGTATTGTCGTTGATTCTAGCGTAACCTTATATATTTCCACACGCTTGTCCACAGTTCCATAGAGCTGTTCAATACTTTTATATTCCTTTCGTGTAGGTTTCAACTTTAGTTTTGTTATCAAATTCGTACATATATAGGAACTTCCAGCACCCGTATCCAACATTATCCTTACTTTTTCACCATTTACTTTTGCGATCACTGTTGGGTGAATGGTTGTGCTTGCATTAAGCACCGTTCCCATGTTTTCTTTTTTATTTTCAATGTTACCATCCATTTTTGCGTTCCTATCTTGACAAATGGACGTGTGATGTTTTTTGTTGCACTTTCTGCATCCTCTTGATTTACAATTTACCGCCGAGTGTCCGTAACCAATGCAGTTATAACATAATCTTTTGTTTGTTAAAATCTCCCTGCGTCTTGCAACAGTTAGTACTTTTGTACAATCTTCGCTTTTGTGATTTTGTAACCCACAGTAGACACATCCATGCTTTCCACTAGTTGCCCTGGTTTCTTTGTCATAAAGACTGCCATTGTATTGTTTAAACGTAGTGCTTCGATGTTCATAGGGCCTTGACTGAACGTTCGTGTTCTTTTTATCGCCCTTTGTTTGTTCGTCGCTTGAGTTAAAAGTTGAGTTCAACGGATTCCTTTCAATATACTTTTGCAACTTTTCGACAAGTTGCTCCAGTCCCCATTCTCCCCATCCATCATCGTTTTGTGTAAGTATTTCACGAACTGGTCCAAGTTTATCCATCAATGAATACACGAATGATTGAGCCGTTTGTAGTTTCTGCATAGTTTTCAATGTTCGTACAGTTCTTGCAAGCTTGTTGTAAAAGTCGTGAACTTCTTTGATTTTGTACGAGCTATGTATAGCCGTCAATCCTTCCAAATCTTTAATCAATGCTTTGTGAACCCAAATATCTTTTCCGTAAGTTTCTTGTAGTATGCGTTTAGCTTCATCGTATCCTTCCAACGAATGAGGTAAACCAAGTATATCCTCCCTGGGCTTTCCTTCGACAAGTTCCAGCAAGTAGTTGAATTTGCTGATGTTCGATATGTTTGAGTTGTCAACTTCTACCGTGAATTGATTCCAAAATCGCAACCAGTCTTTATAATCGCCATTAAATTTTGTAATTGTGTACTTTTGAAGTTTGACAGCAATGTTTCTTTCATTTTTAGTTTCTTTAAATACCATTCTTCTTCGCTTTGAAGTTTTCTCAATGAGGCTTGTTCTGCTTCTTTTTGAATCGTTAACTGCTGTTCCACTATTTGTTTTTCATACTCAAATTTTCTGACGCATTCGTTTTTATTTATCGAATCCAACTTGTCCACCATTTTGTTTTTGATATCAATTGCTGCTTCTACTTCCATTACTGGTTTCGAAAGCCATTCTTCAACTGAATCGATGCTTTCGCCGTCGTCAAGCATTTTCCTGGTCAGCTCATCCTTTGCCATTTCAAATCTTCCCAATAAATTTGTTATTTTGTCCAGCGCCAAGATTATGCTTGATTTGTCGCCATTAATCGTGTTGCGTTCTATGTTTTTAATGTTTATTCTTATCATGCTGACTTCTCTTTGGTAAATTCGCTCTTGGTCCATTCTTTACTAACTCGTAGGTTTCGTAGGTCCTGGCAGTGTCGCCACCTTTTAGTGTGGGGAATTTTTTAATACTTTCCCTAAGACACTAATGATTTCACTCGTTTATCAATTTTATTTTATTTTCATCTGACTGCGAATAAATTATTTACAAATATCACCCTTTTTATATAAAGTTTAGAACCACAAAATAAATAAACTTAATTACAAGTAATTACGTTGGCGTAATTTTCCCATACCTCACAGGAAGACCACATCATTTCAAATACATTAATGTTTATATTAAGAAACAACCGCTAATTGTTGTTAGTATCTTGGAAGACGTAATTCACCACATTATTTATGCGGTAGTGGTGTAGTGGTAAGAGCGCTCGCTTTGTAAGCGAGAGGTTCGGAGTTCGACTCCCACCACGTCCCTGGAAGTACCGCGCTCAACTTAGTTTCTCTGCGCAGCGGCCTTGCTCGGCAAGGTTCGTGTTTCGGAGTTAAAGAGTTGAGAGAGGGTTGCACCACAAATAACAACTAAAAAAATAAAAAACACAAAAAAATGAGTAGCCTCCTCGACTGTAGTGGCCCCCCTCGGGCCTTGGGGAGGTGAATAATCTAAAAAAAAAAAAAAAAAAAAAAAATTTATGTGTAAACTTCAAAATGAAATGATTACAAAATATTTTTTTAAAAGCTTCACTCGAATTAATCATAAATATGAAACAAGACATTCGATGAGTAATTACTTCATCCCACTAACATCACTCAAAAAATCTGACTTCTCGACTATATGCCGGGGACCACGCTTGTGGAATTTGGTTCTTGACGAAAATATGAAAAAAATAAAATCTATTGCTACACTTAAAAGAACTATAAAAAAAACACTTACTAAATTTAAACATTACGTACATTCTCTCATTTTTTTTAAAAAATCGAAATAATTTTGTATTTTCAATTTTTTATGTTTTTTATTTAATTTCAATATTGTATTGAATATGTATATGCATATGTTTGGATATGTATATGCATATGTATATGCATATGTATATTGAATATGTATATGCATATGTATATTGAATATGTATATGCATATGTATTTTTTATATGCATAGGTTTATTATTAATGGTAGTAATGGCAGAGAGTTTTCTACAACATTATAAAGAAAAACGTTACTACAGGCACAATTTCTTACACCACCAATATGTGTAAAATCATTTAAAAGGTATGTAGATGATATCCATTCCCGTTTTATAAATGAGGCAGAATCAGAACGTTTTCTCGACTTGTTAAATAATCAACACACAAATATCAAATATACAATTGAAAAAGAAAGTGATTCACACGCAATAAATTTTCTCGATCTCACAATAACAAATAACAAATCCGGAACATATCTTTTTAATATCTATCGCAAAGATGCAATTACTAATGTGCAAATAAAGCCGCATTCTTGTCACGATCCAAAAATAATTTATGGTGTATTTAAAGATTTTATCCAAAGAGCTTTTGCTAGTATTATGCAGTAAAGAACACATAAATCATGAATTAAAGTTTCTAACAGAAATGTTTACAGAAAATGGTTATAACAAAAAAATACTTCAAAACATTGTCAAAAAAATAAAAAACAATAAGCAAAATAATCAACAAAACAACAACAATAACATCAATAAACTAGAACCAAATTATATTTCTCAACCATGGGTACCAAAATTAAGTAATCAATTAAAACAGATATTTAAAAGTGTAGGCTATACTCCAGTTTTTAAATCACCAAAAAACCTTCAACAATTAATAACTCAAAAAAACAAGCCTCGACTTCCCAACAACTCTTACCCAGGAGTCTACAAACTGGAGTGTTCGTGTGGAAAGCTCTATGTAGGTGAAACAAAACTCAAGGTTTCAACTCGCATTTGCCAACATCAAAAACATACTTTTGAGGGAAAATGGAAAAACTCGACCGTAGCGGGGCATTCCAGAAATTGCCATGGTGCCTTTGGCTGGAATAATAACAACACTGTTAAAGTAGAGGAAGACTATTTTAAGAGAAAAGTGAGAGAGTCCTTGGAAATACAGTTTCACCAGTGTTCTCCGGGTGAAGGCGGTTTGAATGAAGACCACGGTGATTACGTCACATCGTCGTTTTGGAAACCTTATTTTTCTTTTTTAAGACGCAAGAACACATTGCATTGAAGTTTTATTATTTGTTTGTTTTTTTAACGGTTTTTTATATTACTTGAATAACGAGGGTATATATAACCCCTAGAAATATTGTAAATTATTATAAGAAAGAGGATAAGTTTACATACTATACCAGATGTTTCATTTTAATTAAAAGTATATGCATATGAAGCTTTTTTTCTTTGTTTATTGTCTTTAATATGTATACGAATATTTACAGATTTGTAATTTTTTATTTGTTATTTTATATTTTATATTTTATACTTTATCTTAAATTCCGTCTTTTTTTAACTTTAAGTTCTTTTTTTAACTTTAAGTTCTTTTTTAACCTTTTAAAATTTCTAACCAAATTTTTATTTTTTTTTTTAACTTATTAATTTCACTCTTATATATAATATTGGAAGATGTAAAATTTATTTGTATTTTTTTTTTTGTATTTCACAAAGGGGCTTGATGATAAGTCATTTTGACTTCTACTTGCCCCAGTCATCTTGTAATTATATATATTTGTTTAAATTTATAGATAACATTGTAAAATGTGTAAAATAACGGGAAAAAAAAAAAAAGTTAATGGAACGGTTTTAAATTAAAATTATAATAAACTGCTTTGTTTTAAACATTTATATTTAAAACTTTTAGGTATAAATGTTTAAAACAGTTTAAAGCAATCTGCTATAACTCTAAATTAATGGAAGGTTGTTATCTAAAATTTATTAGAGAAAATTAAACAACCTTCCCTAAAAAATATTCATGGGTTTGAATTTTAAAAAAGCATGTTTTTGTTTAAACTTTAATAATTAAAGAATATTTTTTTAAATAATATAAAAAAAAATAATATATTAGCAAAATGAACTAATGAACGACTACTATAATCAAATTAAATAATCTTAAATCAGAATAACTTACAAAAATAGACTTACTGTATTAATTTTTCTATAAGTTTGCAAATGGAAGAAAGACGTTCTAGCATAACAATAATGATCAAGGAAAATTAATACATTAAACAATAACAAAAAACTTTGGTCTATCAAAAAAACTTTATTTCTGAGATTCAGTTAGCTAAACAAATCTGTTAAAAATTTGGTTTCGGATTTCAAAAATACGAGTTTTTCATGTTTTAGTTTTTATTACTTTAAAAGAGAATGCGAATTTTTTTTTAGGTTTCAGTTTCTTTAATGGCGGCGCCTAATGCCTACTTGGATATAGTTTGTTAAGTATATATCCTTTATAAGCTGACTTTAGTATGACTTATTTCTGGAAAAAAAAATTTTTCTCTAAATATGTTTCCATGTAGGTTGCTAAGGAAGGTAAATTATGCCGATGTCGTTCAAATTCATTTCCCCAATCAAAATTATATCTTTGACACAGCGATTTTTTTTTGCCTTAAAAATTCCCAAAGCTTTTTTTGAAGAAATACGAAATTTGGTCCAAAACGTCCGCAACTTCTTAACTTTTATGAAAAGTTGCAAAAAATTATTATCTTTAGCATTGAATTAGGACTATAAATATAAACTTATGTACTTTTTTTTCTTAATTTTTATTAAAGTGTAAATATATACCATGCGTTTTTTAATATAATCTGCTCTTTAAAATTTATATAGATATTATTCAATTTATTAAAAAAAGTAGTGCAAAAACTAGAAATAATCAGCTGGATAGACTAAATGACGGTTTCTTTAACTATAAATGTTATTACTTATAAAGATAAATTTTAATTGGATCTTAAATTCCAGTTTACTACTATATGTCTAAATTACAGTTAAATAGTAGTTTTAAACAAAACAGACATAGAAATTACTGTATTTTAATAAAATACATATATATTTAAGACATTAGTTATCAGAAGGTATATGTTGTAAACTGGTATCCTTGATTTACACATTATGAACCCATGTGTGAATTTTTAGATTATAAGATGCATCATGGATCGAGTATATCCACGAGTTTGATAGTAGGTTACTTTATCGGTAAAAAAAATGGTTCAGAAACCAATTTTAATTTTTATTTAGAGAAAATTTGTTTGCTTGGTGTGTAAAAATAAAATAAACTGTTTTCGTTACATCCGTTTCCAAAAATCTCGTAAACCATAGCAAATGGGAGAAAATCAATCAAAAAAAATTGCCGTGTCGCGGTTTGTAAAAAAAGTAAAATAAGGCGCAAAGGTATTAAATTACTTTTTTTTTTGTAAATTAATTTTCTCAAACTTTTACTTAAAAGAAAAAAGCTTATACTTGAAAAAATCTATAATATTAACACCCTATTCAATGATTCCCTTATTTTTAATTCCTCGGCTCCCTGACTTCCCTGATTCCGTAATGCTGTAATTTAATACTTAGCGGGTAATTAAAGTAATAAAACTAAATTACTTTTAGGCAATTTGTCACAATTTATCTGTATTCCTAAAAAAAAAAGAAAAAGTCTTTAAATGAAGCTTTAAAAAGTTTGATTCTATTATCGCAGAAACTTCTGAAATTAACTGGGAACTTCTCATAAAAGAAGATGATAATATAAATGAATCTATAAGTTTTTTCTTAAAACATTTGAAAAAGTATTACACCCATATGCTCCTTATAAAGCATTAACAAAAAAACAAATTCAACTTCAAACTAAAGCCTGTATAACTTCTGGTATTCTTAAATCTATTTCTAATAAAAACATACTTTATAAAAAATTTGCTAAATCAAAAAATGTATATACCAAAATATATTATTTACTAAATTTAATACCATTATTATTTTATATTAATTATTATATTAATTATTATATTAATTTAATACAATTATTATTTACCAAATGTAATACCAAAAATATATTATTTACTAAATTTAAGTTATACAGAAATGAAATTAGCAGTTTGATCCCGTGAGGATGCGAATCTCATAAAAAGGTACTCTTAAAAATAATAAAAGCCTTGGTCCTAATAGACTGCCAATATTTCTTCTAAAGCTGGTATATCACATAATCTCCAAACCTCTATGTTCTATGATGAATAATTCTTTCAAAAATGGTATTCTTACAGAAGCTTTTAAGGTAGCCAAAGTAATTCCTTTACACAAAATGGGTTCTTATCTAAACTACTCCAATTATCGACCTGTTTCACTTCTTTTTAACTTAAGTAAACTGTTTGAAAAAGCAATGTTGTGAAGATTCGAGCATTTTTTGAAAAAATATAAATTTCTTTACAAACACCAGTGTGATTTTCGCAACAAACGCTTAACAACTTATTCATTAATAGAAATAACAGAGAAAATTAGACGAGACATTGATGACAAACACTTTGCGTGTAGAGTGTTTATTGACAAAAGAAAAGCATTTGATACAGTTGAGCACAAAATCCTCCTAAAAAAACTGCAACACTACGGTATAAGAGGTTGTGGCCGTGGCGCAGTGGTTAGATTGCTTGCTTTATAAGCAGGAGATCCATGTTCTAAACGAGCTCTGGATATATTTTCGCGTCCCGGTAAGGAAGGAGGCGTGAACTTTCTGGGCAAATGCACTTCCGTGGTGCTCTGGTGCGGTTTTAGGACCATAACTTTTTCTTATTTCTATCAATGATTTAAAAGTTTGTTTTAGATTTTCTATTGCTTATCACTTAGCGGATGATACCAATTTACTCCTAATTAAAAAATTACTTAAAAAACTTAATAAAAATATGAATCACGATCTAGCTTATTTTGTTTATTGGTTCCGCTCCAATAAATTATCCCTTAACTCTAAAAGAAACGGGAATTATTATATTTAAATCTGTTCAAACAAAAATAAATAAGCAATTAAATTTCAGATTAAGTGGGCAGAAAATAAATCCAGTTAACTCTATTACATATCTTGGAATCGAAATAGACTCTAATTTAACTTTTGCATTGCATCTTCAAGACTTAGCATTGAAATTAAGCAGATCGAATGGTGTTTTAGCTAAACTCGTCATTATGTTAATCATGAAACTTTGCTTAATATATGCCATGCTATTGTCCACTCTCACCTCAGTTATGCTTGTCAAGTTTGGGACAATCTAAGCAGCTTGCTTATTTAAGACTAACTTAACTCCAAAATAAAGCTCAAAAATTAAATTATTTCCATCATACTAATTCGAACTGCAGCATACTCTATTTTTTTATCTAAAGTCCTTAAGTAGTGTCACCTTATTCAGCTATCACATTGTCTATTTGTTTGGAACCAAAATCATAATAACCTACCTCTTATATTTATTAACTTTTTTTAGTTATAGGGAAATTGTAACTATATCCTACGATCTGCTTTTAACTTTAATTTATGTGTACCTAAATACCGAACTATTCATTACCGCTATGAATCCATACAACATAAAAGCATACAAACATGGAACTCCCATCTAAAATCTCTTAAATCATTCTCAAAATTTAAAACTGCTCTCTTTAACCATTTTTTAGAAAAATACTGTTTATAAATCTTATTACCTTTTTACAACTTATTATTTATAACCCTAACTCGGAGTTTCTATTCATCTATTATTTTTTTCTCTTTTCTATTGTGACATTTTACTAATTTTCATATCATTTATTAAATTTATTATTTTAAATTGAAATGTTTGAATAGTATTCTCTTTTTTGTTATTATTAATATATTTTTATCATAATGAATATTATTATTGTTGTTGTTATTATTATTATTGTTGTCATTATTGTTAGTACTGTTATTGTTATTATCAGCATCATCATTATTGTTATTTTTATTGTTATTATTATCATTATTATTATTGATATAATCATTATTATAATTACTATTTATATTATTATAATATATACTTTTTTATAATCGCTACTATTATTTTTAATCACTATAATCACTACTATTACTTTTATTATTACTAGTTGTATTATAATTATTATTATTATTTCTTTTTTATTTTTATTAAGTCTGACAGGTGTTTTCTTTATATTAGTACTAACTACTATTTGTAAATATCTTTGATATAACAACTTAATTCAAAAATATTTTGATTTGATTTGATTTGAAATTAGTTTAGGCGTCATCATCCAATGAAACACGTTAATATCACTTTAGTTAATTTTTAAAAAATTAAAAATTTCTCTTTACAAAATAAATAGATAATAATTTAATTAATTAAAAATACACAACAAATTATATACTTGTATGATTTTAAATAAATATAAATCTTAACACTAAATGAACTATTTTTAAACTTTTGTTTTATTTTTGATCTCAAAATAAATAAAATTTATACATTCATGTAAATGGTTTGGCAAAAACGGTTACCACAGGCGCCCCTTAATTTAATATGTGTTAAATATCCGTAATAAATACCTTGGGTTTAGTCACGAAATTCTTTTGAAATTTCTCAGAAAATGTTAGTTAATGTTGTTTAAATAACAAATAGCTCTGGCCCATGCTGAATCAAAAAGCATTTTACAATGTACGTTTACTTTAGGCTATGTTGCTTGATCCATGTGTTGAAAGTTTTCTCCTGAGATTGGTGGAAAGTTTGATATTTCTGATTGAACTTCATCGTCACCCATTTCAGCTTGATTAGAAAGCTTCAAATTTTCATCTTCACTTCTTGTTTCTGAATCCATTATTCAAAATTCTTCTTATTTGGCTAATGAAAATCTCCTCTTTAATTAATTCTAAATGATGATCTGAACTTTATTCATTAAGTTACTAATTTGAGCTCTTTGAAAAACTTTATCTGCTAAACTATCATTATTTTCAACACAAATATTATCTGAAATAGTTTGTTTTTCATCCCTTTCTATCGCGTTTTTCAACTTTTTCTTCTTGAATTGAGAGCCAGAATTTTTTCTGCAGTTCATCATTAAATCTTTAGGTTCACCTATAGAAAATAGCATATATAAAACTGGCGTAAAAAAGCACTCCATGAATACAATTTTTTTCTTTTTTCTTTTTCAATAATAATACAGATGATATAAAAATGAAAAATTAAATTTGAAAACTCATTTTAGAAGTGATACAAAAATTTTTACTTTTCATAAACAGAAAAAGATCTTAAATGAGTTAAGTATTCGATGAGCAGAGCAGTTCTTTATCAATCAGAGCGTTGCTATGGCGTTACTATGCATCTTCGAAGCAAGATATAAAAACAAAAAAAACTAAAAGAGTTTTATAAAAAGTTTTTTACGAACTTTTTTAACTGAATAAAATAAGAAAACTGAATAAAATAAGAAAACTGAATGAAATAAGAAAACTGAATAAATTTTATACAAAAATTATCCAAAATATAAAAATAAATTTTGTTGATTTTTCTTATAGGTGAACCACCAGCGTACAAATTACTTTAACTAAGATTTGGAAACCAACGGTTCGTTTTTTGCAATCTAAAAAACAATGCTAAAGCAGTGTGTTTTTTCATTTTTTTTATTTATTTTTTTTACGATTTTTTTTTTAACGATTTTGTAAAAATATTTTACATTTATTATCTGGTAATGGGACTGTCCGTATAGTCTAAAAGTATAACAAATATAAATAAAATTAGTATTGAATGTTCTCTAACACAAGAAGATAATTTTGTAAAAACATATTAACACTTTTAGTGCTAAAGGTCGCTCTTCTGTTCAGTAAATGACCTTTTTTAAGTTGAAGTTTATGTAAAGAGAGAACTTTAACTAATTTTTTTTATCAACATCAAAGAGACGCCAAAAAAAAAAGTAGTTTTCAAGAGATAATTATCTTTTAATTTGTTTTAAAGGAAATTTTGCGCCTTTCCCGGCTGGCCCACGCCCTTAGTATTGTCCAACTTTATAAAAACATTTTACAAAACTGGGGCTAGAAGAAGACAAACTTAGTCTTATCACCAAGCCCAATCTTATTACTAATCCTCATAATCGCATTTAAAAAACTTTGAAGCAAAATAAAATTAAAATATTAAAGAAATATTAATAAGAAATATGGTTGATATTCAATCAACCGAATTAAACATTTATAAAGCTGATTTATAAAGCTGATTGCTTGGTGTAGCACAAATCAAAACAAAATTAAAAAACTTTTTAATAAACATAAACATGCAATGAGAATAATATCTAATGTAGGCCGTTTTACTCACTCCAAAGAACTATTTATAAAGCTGAATATACTCAATGTCTACCAAATAAATATTTTTCATCTTTTAATTTTCATGTATAAAGTTAATAAAAGAACAACACTAAACATTTTTAATTCGTTATTCAAAATAAATAAACATAGATACTTAACCAGATACTTAAACAACACCTATATTCAGCCCAAATGTTTTTATGCCGCAACTGAGTTTTCATTATCCATTAGAGAACCAAAAGTATGGAATGAAATCCTATCTAATAAACTTAAAACTCTTGAAACTCTTGACGAATTTAAAGTAAAATTGAAGCAAATGCTCCTAATTAGTGATGGAGTGCTTGACTTTTTCGGGTGACACAGATAAGTTTTTTCGATTTAGTTTAAAGTTTACCTTTGTCAACCCTTTTATGGTTTTGGTTGAAGCATGCTTAAATACATATATATATATATATATATATATATATATATATATATATATATATATATATATATATATATATATATATATATATATGCTTAAGGCTTAAATACATATATATATATATATATATATATATATATATATATATATATATATATATATATAAATACATATATATATATATATATATATATATATATATATATATATATATATATATATATATATATATATAAATTTATTGATAAATGTTGTATATTGCTGGAAATACAACTCTTGTCTGTTTAAGAGTGATCAATATCTTTTTGAAAAAAATAGATCAAATAATAATATTAAAATATTTTAAATGAGAAAATGCAACTTTATAATGGAACTTGAAGTTTCATGCCATTCGGCAATCATCAGCCATATATATATATGGCTGATGATGAATGGCATTAAACTTCAAGTTCCATTATAAAGTTGTATTTTCTCATTTAAAATATTTTAATATTATTATATATATATATATATATATATATATATATATATATATATATATATATATATATATATATATATATATATATATATATATATATATATATAGATAGATATATATATATCTTCTATATATATATATATATATATATATATATATATATATATATATATATATATATATATATATATATATATATAAATATATATATATATATATATATATATATATATATATATATATATATATATATATATATATATATATATATATTATAATTGAAAAGGTTCAATTTCTTGTCAAGTTCCATTATAAAGTTGTATTTTCTCATTTAAAATATTTTAATATTATTATTATTATATATATATATATATATATATATATATATATATATATATATATATATATATATTATAATTGAAAAGGTTCAATTTCTTGTCAAGTTCCATTATAAAGTTGTATTTTCTCATTTAAAATATTTTAATATTATTATTATTATTATATATATATATATATATATATATATATATATATATATATATATATATATATATATATATATTATATATATATATATATATATATATATTATAATTGGAAAAGTTCAATTTCTTGTCAAGTTCCATTATAAAGTTGTATTTTCTCATTTAAAATATTTTAATATTATTATTATATATATATATATATATATATATATATATATATATATATATATATATATATATATATATATATATATATATATATATATATATATATATATATATATATATATATATATATATATATATATATATATATATATATATATTATAATTGGAAAGGTTCAATTTCTTCTCAATTCTGTGTTTCATTAATAATTTTAGCATTTAATCTTAATTAATTAAAAGGAAAAAAAAAAGTTCTTAATTAATTAAAAGAAAATATTGGTTGTATTTATACTTTTATACGGCAAAAAATGGAAAGAAAAAAAAAATCAAAATAAAATGATAAAGTCATTCATAAAAACAATTGGTGAGTTAAAAATTTGTAATTTACTGCTAACCGAAATACTAAATGTTTTAGAGAAAGCTAAAGTTCTTCTATCTCTGTATCTTAGGCTAATGTTGTTAGTGCAAATTTAACAAGCGTCAGAGAAAAAACAAAGAATTAAGTTAAAATTGAAATACCACAATAAAGCACCAACTATTCTTGTTCCTTACGATAAAAATGATAGAAATTCTATTTTAAAAGCTGCAAAAACATTCAAAAATTGAACCGAATTTAACAAAGTATTTATCGATCTGATTTAGCAGTAGCTAAACAATTTAAAGCTAAGTTATTACGCAACGAGTGTACGAAGTTGTTACGCAACGAATGTAAACAAAAAAAAATTGGAAAAATTGGAGCCGTTGGTTTTTTATTATGGCATACGAAAATGAAAAAATAATAAAAATGAAAGATGAAAAAATAATAAAAACCAACAAATACCAATCAAAGGAAAATCATAATCAAAGGAACATGAAACATTTTAGTCAAAACAAATTACTACTTCGTTGCGTAACAGTCAAGAATGAAGAATTAATGAAAACAATAGCTTCAATTGCTTCAAACAATAGCTAATAGCTTTAAACAATAGCTAATCTCTTCAAACAATAGATAATTGTTTCAAACAATAGCTAATTGCTTCAAACAATAGCTAATCGCTTCAAACAATAACTAAACGCTTCAAACAATAAATAATCGTTTCAAACAATTGTTAATCGCTTCAAACAATAGATAATTGCTTCAAACAATTGCTAATCACTTCAAACAATAAATAATCGTTTCAAACAATAGCTAATCACTTCGAACAACTTCTTGAAGTTTAAAGATTATTAAGCTTAACAAGAAAAATAATTAGTCTAAAATTTTTTCAGTTTTTATCTTTTTAACGCAGAAAGCCTTGCCAACAAACTAAATGAATTTTTTTTATTCTTTGAGTCAAACAAACCTGCTTTAATTTGCATTTGCAAGACTTTTTAATAAACTTCCAAATTCGTTGGTTTGTCCAAAAAATTACTCTATTTATTGTAAAGACCAAAAAAAAATTAGCGGCGGTGTAGCCATAAACTGGAGAAATGACGCTAAAACTTCCTAAATACTTATTCCTCATATTTACACAAATATCGACATCATTTGTATTGATTTAATTTTTGGGTCTTGTAAACTCCGTTTAATTATTTGTTACTCCCCCTCCCCTCCTTTCCTTCACCACCCTATTCTTTTGACGATTATATCTATCTTGATTTAATCATATCAATTATTACCAACTTGTGCTATTCTGTTAATTTATTATTGTTAGAGATTTTAATTTACCAAAAATTGATTGGTCTAACTACGTTTCACTAAATGAAAAATGCAATAATCGTTTTTTTACATTAGTTAACAGTCTTGAAATGCACCAGTGTGTAAAGTTTATACATAATTCTTATGCCTGTCTTTGGAGCTCTAATTTGAGTTGTATTCTATGCACCCACATTACCCCGTTTAGAGGGGTAACGTGGGTCTAAATTACATTTTTATCTTTTTAATTATGTTTATGGAAGAGTTTAGAGCGAAAGCTTAACTAAAAATAATCCAAAATTTTTTGTGTTATATATTAGAGACTCATTATCCGACAAAAACGACATGTTTATATAGTAAAAATCCAATTCTTCAAAACTGCTACGCTGCGTTATCTACTAGTTTTAATTGAAAACATTATATCATTACATCTTTAATGGTCATTTAAAGGAATCCATAGCAACATGACTCCAGAAAAATGAATCCAGAAAAATAGTCAGACTTCTAATTTATGTTGGTTTTCATTTTAAAGGTATTTATTGCTGTATAAGCATTAGATTCTTAACGGCACCTTAACATATAGACTTACTTAAGTGAATTAAGGCGGGAAGACAGTTTTTTTGTGAAAAAAACAGCCGATAAACTTAGTTAAATCCGATTGGTTGTTGCGCTATAACTTATCGGTGGCTCCGCGCAAAATTGGTCTATCTACATTCTCCACGATAAACATTTTTGGTCTATCTGCAGTCTCCGAGAAAAACATTTTTGATCTATCTGCATTCTCCGGGCGAACAAATTTTAAATCTAATGATTTTTTGCGCCCTGAAAAAGTGCAGTTTCTTTTCAATTCAAACAACAAAACTGAACCAGTATATTAAACAATAAGAGAAATGCATTTCATCTGTTGATTTTATGTAAATTATCAATATGTTATAGATATCTGTATCAACAGTTTTTTTAAATAAACTTTTACGTGATTCGTTTAATTTTGTTGAGCAGAAAGTTTAAATATTATACTTAAAACAGTTATATGTTATGTAACTGTTAGCTAATGAACCATGCTTTTAGAACTTCATTATACTACTATCAAGCGAGAACTGTCTGCAACTACTTTAATCTCAAAACAAATTTAAACCAAGTTAGTATGCATGAAATAAGCATCAATAATACAATGTGTAGCTTATCACATAAGCGATTGAATGTTAAATTAGAATACTACTAGAATAACAAAAAGTGGATTAGCTTACGTTATACCATTTTCCAACGCTTACTCGAAGAAGCAAAAGTGTCGGAACATTGCTTGTTGTCTTGGAAGTTAGTGCTTTATTATTAGGAAAAAACTAGTACTGTTACTGTGATACTAGTTAGTCATGACATATACTAAAAATAGTATTGTTTTGGTTGAAAATCAAACTGACAAGTTGGGTTATTATTCTTTAAAATTCAATTGATTTTTGGGCGCTAATTTACATCTCTACCCCCCTATTGTTATTTTTTATTATGATAGAGAATTTTATCCTGATTAAGAATCGTATAAAAACATAGACCTAAAAACCAAAAGAATGTTCTCTAATTTGATGTTAAAGTGTCAAAAAAAATATACCAAAAACGCTAATGATCACCGTCTTTTTTTATAACACTTTAAAATTTCACAATTTAATTACGCCACCTGGTTTCTGTAGTTTGAAAGTAATTAAAATACCCATGAAAATTCCGAAAGTATTCATAAAAATTCCGATGCAAAAAATTTGCAAAAAATAAAATGTAGTTATAAAAGATTCTATAAGAAATGTTTTCTGTTTTAAAATTAAAATGGCGAACGTTAGACGACCGACTATTATCGAGTTTGATAGCCTCAATTTACCGCAAATCGGTCGCAGGTTTAAAAACAATGATAACGAGTGCATCCGGTAGTGCAGGGAGTTTGGTTTACTTGCTATAAATATGATTTGTCCTCGATGTAACATCCAGTGCAACGAAAAAAATAGTCATGTCGATGGAAAGATTTGGAGATGCATGCAAAAACAATGCAAAAAGAAAATAAGTATTCGTTTTGGAAGTTTTTTTTAAAGATCTCACCTGAAACTTTGGCAAATAATAGGTATTACTTAATTTGGACTCGTAGCGCCGGAAAAAGTCGTGGCCTTTCAGTAGAAGACATACAAAAGGATTTAGAAATTGGTAGCAATAAAACTGTAGTTGATTGGAATCAATTTTGTAGAGACAATGCCGTTCCTTATTTCTTTAACAACCGCGTGCAATTAGAAGGGCAATGTTCCATAGTGGAAATAGATGAATCACTTTTTTCAGTAAGGAAATACAACCGAGGTAGAATTAAAGAAGATCAATGGATTTTTGGTGCGTACAATATAGCAACTAAAGAAGGGTTACTCATTCCTGTAGCGCACCGCGACCAACCATATTACCTATCATTATACAATGGATTCGTCCTGGAACTGAAATATGGAGCGATATATGGGCAGCTTACCAAGGTTTAGCAGTTCAAGGTTTTCAACATGGTACAGTAAACCATACTTTACATTTTGTTGATCCTGCAACAAATGTTACAACAATCAGGGTTGAGGCAATGTGGCAAAGAAGCAAAGCCATATTTAAAGCTATATTATGACCCACAAATAGAGAAATGATTCCCGATTATTTGTCAGAATTCATGTGGGCGCAACGTTTTAAAAACATTTTTATTTTCACTTTTGGAACCAAGTTGTAGATGAATATCCCGTCTGATTATTATTTTTGTATACAGTAACATTTGTCTATCTAAAATATTAATATATTTAAAAAAATATGTATATAATCTGAAAATAAAAAATAAAACTTATTGAAATTCGAAGTTTTTTCAAGAAAAAAATACTAAAATAAAAAGAAAATACACAACAAATTTATCCATAGAATGTTTTAGCGGAATAAAAACCGGGCTATCAAGTTTTTTTAATGATTAAGTTCATAATCTTTACCGCCTTAATTATAACTTAGTCATGTTTCAAAAAAGATGGCGAATATTAGCGTTTTTGGTATATTTTTTTGACACTTCAACATCAAATTAGCGAACTTTCTTTTGGTTTTCAGATCTATGTTTTTATTCGAATCTTAATCAGGATAAAATTCTCTACCATAATCAAAAATAAAAATAGGGGGTAGAGATGTAAATTAGCACCGATTTTTGTCTAACTTTGCTACGAATAATATACTTTTAGAACAATTAAGAAACAATTTATCATATAAAAACTTAACAAAACTAAGTATACCTGAAATAAAGCAACTCATAGAACTTTGCTTATATCAATGTTATTTTCATTGGAACAATGAGATTCACGTAATAGAAAACTCAGGACCAATCGGACTTTCTTTCATGGTTGTTCTCGCGGAATCTTTTCTACAATTCAATGAAAATAATGCAATTAAAATGGCTTTGACAAAAAATCCTGCACTTAATCTAAAATCATTTTTAAGATACGTTGACGATAGTCATGCAAGATTTCCTAACATCAAACAAACAAAACAGTTCCAAGATATTTTAAATCAACAACATCCTGCTACACAATATACAATTGAAGTTGAAAACGAAACAAAAACGCTTAACATTCTCGATTTAATCATTATAAATAACACAATAGGAAAATATGAGTACAAAGTAAATCGAAAAGAGGCAATCACTAATATTCAAATTAAACCACATTCAAATCACGATCCGAATATTTTAACGGCTATCTTTAAAGGATTTCTCCACAAAGCTTACTTCATCTGCAGTAAACCTCATTTGAAAAACAAAATAGACTTTTTAACTGCCATGTTTATTGAAAATAGGTACAATGAAAAGCAATTGAGAAATATTACAAACCGATTTCATCAAAAAATAAAAAATTAAAACACAATTCCATGAAAATGCAATGATTTTCCTGTAGTGCCTTAACCATGGATTCCGGGCCTTTCACCGAAACTTCGAAAAATATTCCGAAAATCAGGGTACAGAGCAGTATTTAAATCAAACCCAAATTTAAGATCTTTATTAACATCAAAAAACAAAACAAAACTACCAATTAACAGCCAACCTGGAACCTATATAATAAAATGCAACTGCTCCAAAGTTTACATAGGTGAAACAAAAATGCAGGTAAGTACGCGGGTGTATCAACATCAGAAGAGCATTAATGAAAACAAACCTAATCAATCTGCATTAGCATTTCATAAAACCTTTTGCAAAGAAAATGTTATTTGGGAAAAAACAAGAACGTTAAAGGTAGAAAATAAAAAGTTTGAAAGAAAAATTAGAGAGGCACTAGAAATACAAAACAACATGTGCTCTGCACGAAACGGCGGAATTAATCTTGATGAAGGCCAATATGTCAAAACTATGTTTTGGACGTTATTTTTAAAATTTAAAAATCAAAAGAAGCCATTCAACCCCTGACGTCAGTAGTAACAATTTTAAATAAACTATAACGATTAAAAATTATTGTAATATTTTACAAGCTGATGATGCTGGTATCCATAACCCAGTGAAAATTTCTATATAATAATATTATTTGTATTGAGAGAAACTGTATTTCTTGATGTTTTAAAATAATATATAATATACTCTCATACAAGATGTCATCTTTCAAATATATATATATATATATATATATATATATATATATATATATATATATATATATATATATATATATACATATATATATATATATATATATACATATATATAATTATATATATATATATATATATATATATATATATATATATATATATATATATACATATATATATATACATTTATATATACATATATATATATATATATATACATATATATATATATATATATATGTGTGTGTGTATATACATACATATATATATATATGTATATATATATATATATATATATATATATATATATATATATATATATATATATATATATATATATATATATATAAATTTGACTGCAACATTATTACTATATTATTATGATACATTTTTCTGAGTGTATTTTTGTTTATTCGTAGCAAAGTTAGACAAAAATCGGTGCTAATTTACATCTCTACCCCCTATTTTTATTTTTGATTATGGTAGAGAATTTTATCCTGATTAAGAATCGAATAAAAACATAGATCTGAAAACCAAAGGAAAGTTCGCTAATTTGATGTTGAAGTGTCAAAAAAATATACCAAAAACGCTAATATTCGCCATCTTTTTTGAAACATGACTAAGTTATAATTAAGGCGGTAAAGATTATGAACTTAATCATTAAAAAAACTTAATAGCCCGGTTTTTATTCCGCTAAAACATTCTATGGATAAATTTGTTGTGTATTTTCTTTTTATTTTAGTATTTTTTTCTTGAAAAAACATACCAAATATGGCATATATTTCTGCCTGTAGCAGCTCCAGACATGTCATCCAAAATATCATTAAAATTTGCTTCTCTTATGTCTGGAAACTCGTTTCCAAAAGTTTCAACACCTATATCTAATATTTTTAATTTTTCTATTCATTTTCTTTCTTTTGTATCTTTTTTTTGCCTTTTTTGCTCTGCTCTGCGTGTCATCTCCTTATTCACTTCAGACATCTTTAATCGATTAATCTCTCTTTTTTTTGTTGCAAAATTTATGGCCCACTCCATCACAGACTCTTTAACATGTTTTGGAAGACCGTTTAAATTGTTGATGACTTTTTTCTGGCACGCAGTCTTAATGATAGGTAACAAAGAGTTGCATTAGGTGCAAATTTCTGTGCTGCACTAAACATTCCCATCATTTCCTCAACATCCATATTGTGCAGCCTCGCAGATTCAGTCTCAAATTCTATTTGTTCTGTGGGCTTCATACTAAAGTATTTCTTACATTAACTATTGATTGCTTCAGATATAGCAGTCAAGCAAACAAAAGTCATCTTTTTCACATTGTCATCTTTAGGGCAGAATCCAATAAGAGCCTTCCAGACAAGATCTTTTTTATCAAACTCTTCATCAAAGAAATTTTGTGATCTTGATAAGATTTTTAATGAATGTTTTAGGCATTGGTCAACCGTATCAAGGGCTCTTTTAATAATAATAATGCTATCTAAATGAGAGATTTGTTTTTCGGCTGAAACATAAAATTCTTTTATCCAAGGACTAGTTATAAGTTTTCCTATTAATCCAGCAGCACAAAGTTCTCGTTTAGCAATATTGTTTGCAAAGTCAGTAGATAGACTGGCTTATAATCGAACGCATGAAATAGTACCTGATGTCAGAAATGTTTTTAAAATGTCATAATGTTGAATTAATATTCCACAAATATGAAAAAAAATACGCAAACGATTTCCTCTGTATCTAGGAAGTAAATCTTTAGGAAGCTCTTCTTTTAATAAAAATAAAACAAATCCTTTAGGATCACCTTTTCCATCTATGTACCGAAGTTTATTTAGTTGCACAACAATATTTCCGGCCATGCAGTCGCTACCAAATAGTTTTTCATTTTCTGTTTTTACTACTTTTAGTTCAGATCTACAGCTACTGGAAAATGTTTCTAGAGGATGAATATGACAATTTAACTTATTAAAAGTTTTATTCCATACCAAACTTAACTTTTTTATTGTGGCATGATTTGTAACAGCTCGATCAGAAATTGTATTAGATATGTTGCCAATTATAGTTTGACGACATTTTTGAAAATCTTTTAAATGAAAAGAGGCATAAGTTTTGGCTAAGTTGTCTATGGACATATATGCTGCTCGTAGTCCTCTGATGTGCCACCACTTAACTCATCTAGCACTACAACTTGACAACCGGTTTTAGTAGTAAGGTGGATACAGCTGGCATGCACACCTTCCTGAGTTGTGCCATTAAAACCTAGTTCCCTAACCATTTGTTCGACAGTAGTGCGGCAAGGAACAGTTTTAATGGTAACACCTAGATGTTGGGTGAAACTTTGAATTAAAGAAGAAATGCAATTTGCAGATACTTGGTTAGTCACAGCATCAAAAACAAGTGTTCGTAGTTCTGTATTATATGTTTTTTGTTTTTCTTCGAAACCATTAAATTGCATTCTAAACTATGAATCTTCTCTCCAAGAAGAAGATTTCGATGTTCAGGTGATTTAATTATTTGAGAATTTATAACAAGTTTTTCTTTAAGTTGTAGAATTTCAGAGTTTTATTTTTTAAGTTGTTGATATTTTTGTCTCTGTCTTTTTAATAATAACAACAGCCTTTTGCAGTTTTGTTGACCTACTTTAACTTTAATAGACTTTAATTTTTTTCTAAGATTACAAATAATGATATATTTTTTTCTAAATTTTTTCAATAGGCTTTTCTTACTTCAATAGGCATTTGTTTAAGTTTGCTCTTTGTATTAAAAATTGCTTCCCTATATTTTTTTCTTTCATCACTACGTGATTGTGATAATAAAGTAAGACGACTTTTTAATTTAGCTTTTATTGGTGTCACATAGGCTCCTCTTGGATCTTCAACTTGAACTTTGATTGGCACAACCCCTGAACCATTTGGATTTATCAAATTTTGATTTACTGAAGAATTAGATGGTTGAGAAAGTTCAACAAAGGCTGGAGTAGATGCTGATGAAAATTCATTAATAGCTTCGGAAACTATTTTCCTGAAGAAGACTTCTGAACAAATTTTTTCAAACTTTGACATATCCCTTGAGATGTTCTTTTTGAATTTAATAACACTGTCGTTTATTAAATGCCTGACTTGATTTTTTGTTGTTTGACAACTAAATGTTTCACTAACAAATTTGCTGTGGTAGTAAAAGAAAACTTATTTTTGTACTATAAAAAAATAACATGTCCTTTGAGGCATGTTGTCTGTGAATTAAAAGTTACATCACTATACAAAGAGTGAAGATGATCAAAAATAATATTTTTAGGCATTTTGAGATTTGCGAATCACTAAAGAAAATAAAAAATCTATATGAAAAATCTAATAAAAAATACACTAAAATCAAAATAATAGACTGAACAGTAGACCAATCAACTTGTATATTTAATAAAACAAAATTTAATAATCTTTTCAAAGTTTAGAAGCGAAATTGTCTATCAAATGTGAGTTTGATTCATTATATTGCATATACTTGCGTGTATATATAAATGTGAGTTTGATTCATTATATTGCATATACATGCGCAAGTAAATTTTTATTTTTGTTATATTTGACTGCTCTCTTTTTGAAAATAAAGAGTTGTTATTTATAATACTTTAAAGAAAATAAAATTCTTTATTTTATATTGTTACATCCCCAAGGTTTTGCAATTTTTAATGCAGTTGAAGAGAGATAAAGTTTCAAACGATGGTGGATGGTCATAGGCTTTTAGTTATTTATCAATAAACTAAACAAAATCTGGAAAAAACTTAAAAACCAGTTAAATACTTGAGCATGGGCATACCATATGTATATGTTCAGCAAAGTATAAAGTAACTATATGAAATCAGTATTGTAAACTTTTAAAAAGTTTACGAAATTGACAACTGGTGTTAGCTCTAGAACAAAAATGATTTTTATTTATTGAAAACTTGTTGAAGTTATTATTTGTTGTTATTTTAAATAAAACTTTGAACAAAATTGTTTTTTGTTGTTAATGTTATATATATAACATTAACGACAATAAATAATTTTGTTCAAGGTATATATATATGTGTGTGTGTGTGTGTGTGTGTGTGTGTGTGTGTGTGTGTGTGTGTGTGTGTGTGTGTGTGTGTATACATATATAGGGAAATATAAATATATATTTATATATATATATATATATATATATATATATATATTTATATTTATATATATATATTTAAATGCTGGCCAATTAAGTATTTGAGGGTCCTGAGGCTAATCATTTTGTTAGGCTTTCATAGTAGTAAAACAAAAACCTGTCACTAGGGCTCCAAAATCTTTAAAAACCTTTTATTATTAGTTTTTTTGGTTTAAAAAAAATCTATTTTTGAAATAAAAGGCATTTGCAATATGACCTCTAAACTTTATTCCTATATACGGAGATCCAGAGCGTAGAGGAGCCTCGTCATGGCCCTGTCTTAGAGAACAAATTGGTTTAACTCCTAAAAGCTATAATAATAAAAGCTTTGCATGGCTTTTTTGAGAAGAGATAACTTTGTAAGTTGATAACTTAGTATAATTAGACAATATGGTTATTATGATTTTTGATTAGTAATGCAGAAAATTAACTCAAATTTCTAAAGAAATCAATTATATTTGTATAGAAAATAAAAAAATTCTCAAAAATTCGAAATTGGAGCCCATTAAATTAAAATATTCATTTGCCTCAATGAGGCAAATGAATCTTTTAAGTAGTGGATTTTGCAGTAGTGGATTTTGCCTCAATGAGGCAAAATCCACTACTGTTTATATAAAAGCTTTGCATATATATATATATATATATATATATATATATATATATATATATATATATATATATATATATATATATATATATACATAAAATCCATTAACTGGTAAACAACTTTATTAGTTTAGTACTTTGTAAATTTATGTTCATTTTTGTTTGCCAAATTCTGAGTATATTATATAATTTACTTAATTTATAATTTCACTATATTAAATTACTTATAATTTTATCATATTAAAGTTTATTTTAAAACTTTAATTTTATAGAAACGTTTTATCATAGCAAATTTAATTGGTTATATTAATACATTTTTTATTTGTATAGGTTACTTTATTATTAAGTTTGGTCTTTCTAAAGTATGTCCTTTTTAAATCCCCTATATCGAAGTGTTGTTGGACCCTTAATATCAGATTATTATTTTCTTTTCCTTTTTTTTTTCTTTTAATGAATGCACTTTAAAATTATAAAATAAAAATTCGTTTGAGAGTAAAAGTTGTTAATTTTTATTTACATAAAATTAAAAATTATTTACTTTAAATTATTCTCTTAGTTGTAAACTGGCAATTTGAAAAATACGTTTTTCAAATTTGTAGAACTTGTTTTGATAAACAATATGTTCTCAAAATATCTAATTAATATAAAAATCGAATCATTTTTTCGAATTGAAGCAACTCTCGGTTCTACCATATATATATCGAAATTTATTCAACGCCCCCTGACCATCTAGAAGACCTGTCCGAAGAGGGCAACTCACCAATGATAATTTCTTATGAAAAAATGAATATATATATATATATATATGTATATATATATATATATATATATATATATATATATATATATATATATATATATATATATATATATATATATATATACACACACACACACAGTGTGTCTTCCAAGTCAGGCATGCCAAGGAATTCAGATTTCTGTAAAAAATCAAGGTTTTCTCGTGAGATTTTATTGATGTTTTGAACATAGTATTCATATTTATATACTTGCAATTAAAAGGGTTTTTTTTATGTTGAGCTCCCGTAGCTTTAAACTAAGTCAGGGAATACGGGTAAAAAACCATGGAAATCTATTCTAGAATATTTGCAGACACCCAGTATAGGACGAACCACAAAGTTTAAATGCGGTGCGGTTATAATATTTATAATGTTACCTAACTTTTTTTGATTGCAGTATGGCTGAAATAGTAAATGAAATAGCAAAATTTTTAGAAATAGAAAAAAAAAATTTATTAGTTGAACCTCCAAATAACCTTGAACTGCCCAGTTTCTGTGAAAACTCAAATGTTGTGCTAAATATTAGACACGATGTCGACATTGCATTTTAAAAAATTAAAAGAAAAAGGCACATTTGTGAATCTAAACAAAAGACTGCGCGAGCAAGGATAAGAGCAAGTTAAAAAAAGTGCCAAAGAACTTGGTCCAAGATGCAAAATGTAACGTGTAGGCAAAAAAAAAATGCGGTGTAGTGATATTAATGACGAAACTAGACAACGCATTTTAACCGAATTTTACCAACTCGACAAAAATCTGAAAATTGAAACGGTTAAGCTGTTAGTTTGTATTAGCAACACTAAAAGAAGGTCTTTAATCCGTACGACAAATACTGTAGAAATAATGAGTTTGCATACCATCTCAAAAATGTTATACAACCCGTGTGCCAGCAGTTTTTTTCAAACATTCTGGCATTGTCTAAAAGCACAATACGTCGTTTTTGTCGAACAGAATACGCAAAAACAAATCCTTATACGACGTGTTCTAAACCTGGTTTTTTTGCTAGTCTGAATGGTTTTCAACCGAAGTAATATGCAAAAGAATTTATTGATTCTTTAGAATAATCGGAATCTCATTATTGTAGAAAAGATACTAAAAGACTCTACTTAGTCGATGACTATACATCTAAGGCTGAAACATTCAGGTATAATATACCTAGATTAAGTGTTTATAGCTGCGAGGTCAGTTTATATATTTTTAAATAAAAAACACCTAAGTTCTATGAACTTGCTGCACTAAGTTCAGCTATTTGAATTTGAATAAAAAGAATTTGTTCAAAAAAAAGACTGAATTAAAAAAATTTGAACTTAACTGCCAAAACTAACAGAACCTTGTTGTTACAGTTAAATCACGCTAACTCTCACCTACAAATAACTACGGGAAACAATTCAACGTGATGTAAAACATATTCCTGCTTTCAAAAGACCTATAAAAATACTTCAAGATAAAATAGTTTGAATTAAATGCTTGCTCGTTATACGGCACAAGAATGCCAGAGTTGATCCATTCATTTATTTCTTTTCGGTAACTACGTTTATGATCGTATTATTAATTGCGGGCTCTTTATTCCAGTTCCATGATGCCGTCCACTTTTTTCCGTCGAACTTTGACGTAAAATCCTGATGTTTTATTTCGTTGTTTTTGTTTAATTCTTTCTCTTCGTTTATTTTGTTCTCTTCGTTTACTTTTTTCTCTTCGTTTATTTCGTTCTTTTCGTTTATTTCGTTCTCTTTACTTCTTATATAATTTGCACCACATTTTGCCGTGTTTATTTCGTTCTCTTCGTTTATTTCGTTCTTTTCGTTTATTTTGTTCTTTTCGTTTATTTCGTTCTTTTCGTTTATTTTGTTCTTTTCGTTTATTTCGTTCTTTTCGTTTATTTTGTTCTTTTCGTTTATTTCGTTTTTTTCGTTTACTTTGTTCTTTTCGTTTATTTCGTTTTCTTTACTTCTTATATAATTTGCACCACATTTTGCCGTGTCACATGCTAACTTTCGAACGGTACGGTTTTTATCACCATAGATTACGGCTCCTCCGAATTTTTTAATAGGATCCATTCCAAAAATCAAATTAAACCCGAATGGTTTGTCCTTTAAAATTAACGAATTAACCATCCGATTTATTCCATCAATTTCCAATTTGATTACAATTTCACCTAGTACCTGTACAGTTCCTCCCAAAGTTGTGATGAGTTTTTTACTTTTGAAACAAGTCCACGTGTAGATTTAGCATGGACCACTGTAATTGAGCATCCAAAATCAATTAATGCTGTTCGGAACGCTGTTTCAAGGAGAATACTGGATGCCATTATTTCCAAATTCTCCCTTTTCCTTTTAAACCTTGCAATCGTCTGATGCAGTCTTTGGCTCGATGATTGTGTGAACAGTTCTTGCATTTTGCCTCGCAGTCCTGTGCATAATGTCCAAATTTCCCACAATTAAAACATGTTATTTTATTTGTTCCGGCAAAACCAGTTGTTTGGAGAAGTAGCGATGTTGCTGCAACCATCACATTATTGGAACCATCCAACTGTCGGGCTCCTTGAGTCACTCGCTCTAAAGTAACAGCAACCTCAACAGCCTTTGCAAATGTAAGTTCTTCAGGTTCCAGTAATAGCCGTTTGATCGTAGCTCCATTAATAAAGCCAGTGATAAATTGATCGCGCATCCTGTCATCTCTATCCGTAAATTTGCATCCTTCAGCAGCTCTTGCAATCCGTCGTGAAAATTCCGTCGCACTCTCGTTACTTGCTTTTTTAATTGTTGCAAATTCAAAGCGTAGTATTAACGATGACTTTGGTTTAAAAAGCTTCATAATGTTTTGCTCGATCTCTTCGTAAGTCACTGAATCGTCTTCTGGGTATGCCGGCAAGCATAGATCTTCTAATGCAGAATAAATCTGTGGTGGCAAACATGTTAATGCTATCGTTTTTCTCTTTTCTTCGTTAATGTCCATTGCTGCAATATATGTTCGCAGTTGACGGATAAACCGTTGATGGTTACCATCGAATACTGGTGGCATAATTGCCGAAATAGCTTGTTGCATTCTTGTATTCGTTTATATATATTAAAAACAACTATCTGTTTTTCAACCTCCTTTCTATCACATAAAATCGTATATAAATACAAAGTTATAATTCCTATGACAATTATAAAACTACCATAGTCATTAAAATTAATAACCATAAATGAATGCTTGACTTTTATCACGTTTATCTACGTGACTTTTACAACGTATGCGTAATAATTTTAATTCAACAACTTTAATAGAACAGTTACCGAAATTTAATTGTACTTAATACAATACAGTCCTTCTCAAACTGGGTAAATTATGCCCACGAAAGTAATGTAAATAATTTTATAGCATGGTATTTAATGTTGACTTTTTCCAAATTTATAAAATCTTTTTTTATAATATTGGTAATACCTAATAAAAAAAAACTTTTTATGAGTTACTAAAACAGAAAAACGTTTTTATACACAAACCTAGAAAGGATCAATGTGACTTCTGCGTTGAAATTCGAGAAAGAAAAAAATGCACCTGAATATATTCTTCCTTCTAGCTATACAGATCACTGGCTTTTAAAAACACAAGCTCAAAATAGTAAAGACTTTGATAAAACAAACGTTGTTCTTAACGAATTAGTT
>NC_088932.1:58507500-58577500 GCF_038396675.1 Hydra vulgaris | reverse complement strand
AAAATTCAAGTCAAAGTTGTAATTTATCAAAATGTGACGGTATGTTAAAGAAAACATTTACATTTTAATCACAAGGGTATAAAGTATAAATTTAACTTTATACTTTTTACCCGAATTTCTTTTTTTAAATATAGAATATGTATCAAATAACTTTTTTATTACAAAAAATTCATACTTTTATACTTAAAAAGAAAAACTGCAGATTGAATCAGAAAAAGGTTAACCGCCCATTTTCTGTTGTAAAAAGTTGTGTAAAAAGTTGTGTAAAGTTGCTTTTAGGGGAAAAAGTTTTTTTTTTTATATTATTGAAGATAAAAATTATGGTGAAAAGACATGAAATTCAATAAAAGGAATAAAAAAAATGATCCTGTATCTATATAAAGGTAAAAAAGAATATAAAACTATTTCTAGAACAGTAAATTATTAGCGTAATAGTGTACGAAACATCTATAAAAATATTAAAAAATTAGGTAACATCTAAATATTTTTTAAAAAAAAACGCCCCTTAAAGATCGTGAACTATCTAGACCAAGGGTTTAAAATAGATTAACAACTAATAAAAGATTTATAAATAGATCATAGCCTAATTGTAAAATTTATGGAATATTTTAAAAAAATCAAACATTTGTTTTAAATAAAATTTTAATTATAACTTAATTAATTGTCGTTAAATAAAAATTTCTAATCAATACCTGAAAGATGTGGTTGATTGCATAATTACGAGACGCCAAAAATGCCCTTTCACCCTGTCACGTCTGGTCATATTTCTCATGACTCACCCACATTCCCTAGCTTGACGTCTTTTATTATTGTTCACAAAAATAGGGTGACAATTTAAAAAAAAAACTGAATTTAAAATTGTTCATATTCAGCTGTGCGTGTAAACTTCTATTATCATATGCGTTTGTTTTATCCCCTAGTAGTGTTACACTGTAAGAAACACACAACTTTATTAAAAATGTTTTCGAGTAAAACAGTTCTCAAAGGATCAGGTGAATAAATCTAGAATATAAAGAGGTATTATCAAAACGAAACTATGCGGTTTAATTTTTTTTTCTAGCACTCCAATTAAATGCTTAATTTTAATTCCTTCTGTAAAGCCTGCGCGTCTGTGTGCTGGTCGTGCTTCAATTTTTCCAGATATGCAAAAACATACGCATTCAATAGATATTACGTATTCACCAGATTTTGGTAAAGATCTGGCATATTATTTAATTTATTTCCTGTCTGCGGACATAAAATAGTTAAAAATTGTTATTTTTTGGCGAGAAATACATAAATGAACCATAATGTTAAACATCTTTACAAATTCGAGCGACAGTTTCTATCAAACTACAAATCTAAAAAATTAAATGTATGGGCACACTAATAAATACATATTTAACAATATTCATATAACTTTATAAATACACCAACAGTTGAACATTATTTTATTAAGAATTTGATGAATATTTCCTATTTTTTCCCTACATATTAATATAACATGAATATCAATATATTAATATAACCAGATATTAATATATTGATATAACCGGATTAACCATTAAGCACACTAAGTACGTGCTAAGGGTACCACATGGAAGCACCACGACGCATGGAAAGGACAACCACGACGAGCTACTACAAATATTTTGCAATAAATTACTGCAACTGCATAAATGGCCTTAACAACGGGTTGTTTATGTCGGAAAACGGATGTTTTAGAGTTTTAGGCCATTATGGCGCAAAACTCTATAGCATATATTTTTCTAAGTGAGATCAGTTATTTTGGATGAAGTAAAGAATGCTGGTTACTTAAGCTTATCAGTGGATTCTACACCTGATTTATCTCATGTAGATCAACTTAGTATTATCGTCAGATATGTATGTCCACCAGATGGTAAACCAGTAAAAAGTTTTCTCAACTTTCTCGTATTTAAAAGTCACAGCTGTGAAAACATGGCGAATGATGTGTTGTAGTACATGTGTGAAGTATGTGAAATTGATTTTTCAAAGTGTAGAGGACAGTTGTACGACAACGCTGCAAATATGTCTGGTTGCTACAAAGACATGCACCAGAAACTGTTTGAAAAGAACAAGTATGCAGTTTTCTTTCCGTGTGCAGCTCATTCCCTTAATCTGTCTCAGTGCTGTTGATTGCTGCCTAAATGCTGTGACTTTTTTCTCAATTGTTAAGAATCTGTACACATTTTTATCTGTATCTACGCACAGGTGGGATATCTTAAAATCTCATGTACAAGATAAGAAGATTTTAAAACCCCTTTCAGATATTAGATGGGAAGCACACTCAGCTGCAACTAGTGCTATTCTGGAATCTTTCTCAGAAATAGATGATGCACTGGACAATCTCTAGCATGGACATTGTTGGAGAACTGCAGCAGTTTCATAAGTACCTCAGCTCAAAGTTTCAGGGGAACATAAGTGATTTCACTTATGCTGAATGATGTTAAAACTGTATAATGTTATTATTCAAGATAAACTTCGTAGTGTTTTTCCAAACCTGAATATTGCACTTCGCATTTTCCTTACCCTCATTCTAACAAATGTTTCTGCAGAGCAATCCTTTTCTCAGCTTAAGAGATTAAGTTTAAAATTTAAAAAATTAAAGTTTAAATTTTAAAATTTACACTTTCATTCGATTTAAAGCACATAAATTCTGCTTATATAGCAATAACATTTCAAAATCATTCGATTATTTTATAATTTGATTATTGTTATAAATTATAATTGGAAATGATTTGAAAGTTTGGTAAAAGATTGTAATTTTTCGCAAATGTTTTGCTATACTTTATTTTTAATGAAACAAAATTAAATTTATAATATATTTATATTATTTATACCATACTCTTTATCCAATATGTCAGCAAATCAAAAAAGTGGTTGGGATAAGATAAAAACTATAAAATGGGATTAGTACCTTAACGTTTCACAAAAAACTTCTTTTATTCAATTACCAATAAGTTTAACACTAGAGCAACTCGTAACTTTATCGTACCCCGAAAAAAAAAAAAAAATTCTCAATTCTCTATCTCTTATCGCGGCCTCTATTTATACAACAAATTAATTCCGAAACACACCTTAATTACTCTTCCTGACAATATATTTCCTTTAAAGTCAAAACTTCAAAATCTTGTTCTTAATATAAATAACTACATAGAATCGTTCTAGTTCACATGATAAATAAAAATTTGAACAAAATTTGAACTAAAACAATCTACAATTTGAGAAAAGTCTGATTTATATACATATATCTAAAAAAACATTAAAAAAACAAATAAAATAAATAAAACAAAAAAAAATAAAATAGAATACACACACACTAATCATAATTCAACTAGATAAAAAACGAAATTTTATCACAATATTTAAAATATTTGTAAAAGAATAACAATGTTTATGTGTATCTTGCGTAATACCTAAGGTTCTCGATGATAAGACTTATTCAGTCTTCTACGAGTTCCCTATAACAATATAATTTATCTTAGAAATTATTATTTTAGAAAACATAAATATTTTCCCTTAAAATTTATTGACAAAAAAATTATGTGAAAAAATCCTAAAGACTCTTAATAAAAAGTCAACAGAATGTTATTCACCAAAAATACACAAATTACTTATTTTGATTACAAATGAATAACATTTTTAAAATCTCTATGAAAATACGCTTCTTTTGAGACCCAGGTTGACATACTTTTGAATAACTTTTTTTTCGACAATATTAGGGACTTTACCCTAAATACTTAAGATTTGAACCTAAATATCTTTACAACTGATGGTAAAAAAAGAGTTGCATATTTGAAATCAAAATGAGAAATGCTATACAAAAAACAAATTGTTTGCTCGGCACCAGAAAAAAAAATTTTTTTTGTTGACCTGTGTAATATTTTCAACTAATGCTTCCTTAATTTATTTACATTTTTAGTTGTTTCTTCTTTTTTAACTGAGTATTATTTTTTCTTTTCTTTTTTAACTGAGTATTATTTTTTCTTTTCTTTTTTAACTGAGTATTATTTTTTCTTTTCTTTTTTAACTGAGTTTTATTTTTTATTTTCTTTTTTAACTGAGTTTTATTTTTTCTTTTCTTTTTTAACTGAGTATTATTTTTTCTTTTCTTTTTTAACTGAGTATTATTTTTTCTTTTCTTTTTTAACTGAGTTTTATTTTTTCTTTTCTTTTTTAACTGAGTTTTATTTTTTCTTTTCTTTTTTAACTGAGTATTATTTTTTCTTTTCTTTTTTAACTGAGTTTTATTTTTTCTTTTCTTTTTTAACTGAGTTTTATTTTTTCTTTTCTTTTTTAACTGAGTATTATTTTTTCTTTTCTTTTTTAACTGAGTATTATTTTTTCTTTTCTTTTTTAACTGAGTATTATTTTTTCTTTTCTTTTTTAACTGAGTATTATTTTTTCTTTTCTTTTTTAACTGAGTATTATTTTTTCTGTTAAATGTATTTTATCAGTATTTGGTTAAATATAATCTTTTGTAACGGAAGTATATTTTGCTTATATTGCGATGTGAAAAATTTGTAACTAATAAGTCGTTGTAAAAATGTAAATAAAAAAAAAATTTAAAAAAAAAACTTAAATGCAAAATCTAATAAAAATTAAAGAAGAAAAATGATACAAATAATTAGACATGTTTGGAATTCAAAATTCTAAAGATACTTTGGAAGTACTTCTTAAAGTGAAACAGTTCTAACTCTTATGTCACAATTACTTAACACAACAAAATTGATTGATAAGCAGAGAACTGGAAACGATCTAGATATACAACAAGAAGATCAAGAAGAAGACTGCAACAAGAAGATCAAGAAGAAGACTTCAAGAAGAAGTTCCTTTTAAATAAATAAAAATCAAACAGTTATATCTAGAAAAAAATAGCAGCGATAAAGAAATGGAAGAAAAAGGTGTAGAGTACAATTACGTACTTTCTTAAAGTTAACTTCTATTTGTCGGTATAAGTTAAATATACAAATAAAAATTTAACTCAGTTTTTGAAATTTTATCCCATTCGGCCTTCATTACTTAAATATAACTTAAATGATGAAAAAAAAATTGAATTATTTTGTAATGAAGAAGATGGTGAAAAAATTAACACAATAAGATCATGTAGAAACTGTATTGTATGCTGTTATACAGTTTTGCAAAAATTTCATCTGGATGCACAAGCATACTTAAATTTATTTTTAGCGCACAAATTCTGCACGCAATCGAATGGAATTCCATTCGATATCTCTTTTCTTTTTTTTTTTGGTAATCTAAAGTTTAAGAAGAAACTCTTAAGAAACCTTTAGAAAACTCAGAAAATTTAGAAAAAATTTAGAAACTTTCTAGCACTTGTATAGCCCATTTGTTTTGTTTCTTATTTTAAAAAAACGTGTTTACACATTTTTAATAATTATTGATTAAGAACTTCTAAAATCACAGACCACTTGACGTCACGCAATAATGCGTTGAAGCATTTTTTATAATAGAATAACATTTTTTTTTTACTGTAGTTAATTTTGAATAAATTATTTATAGTAAAATATAATAAATTTATATTTAATTATATAACTTATGCAAAACAATTATGTTGAAGTTAAATTAAGTTTAAAGTTACTAAATGTAGTTAAGTTGTCATATAACCAAGGTAACGGTACCAGTATGTGATTGTTTAAGAGAAAAAAATCCATTTTGTATGACTGCTATACTTTCAAGATTGTTTGTCAATTATATAGTCCTAATAGTTCTAATAACTTACCATACTATCTTCTAGAATACTGTTAAGCAATAATTTACAAAGTACAATTTTTTCATGTTTTTAGTAGCTGTTTTTTTAAAGCATGATTTTGCGTTAAGAATTTTTTTTTTTTTTTTTTTTGTAGTTATTTAGGTGCTCCCAGAAGTCCTTATGGTCTTATTACAGAGCACCGTGGGATAGAACTTAACGGGAAGTTCACGCCTCCTTCCGTATCAATGTCACTTTTTGGGCTTGAGCTGGCATCGAACCTCGGACCTCTGGGTTCTGAGCCACAACTCTAACCACTGCTCACGGCTGCAATAATTGACCATCTAAAAAATAAAAAACTCAGTATTTGAGGCGGATTTTCCGTTGTATTTGCTCCCTTAAATATACAAATTTATCTTCCTTATCTGGCCAACGATAAGAAGAAATTCCATTCTGAACCATCTCGTAGACATTGGCCACAACTTGCACTACTTTTCCCGCAAAATGAGTCCCTTCATACTCTACAAATACAAAGTTATCCATTTTCAGCGTAATTAAATCTTCACCTGAAGAATATTTATACCATCCATAAATCTTCAGCATCGCTTAGCTCAGGAATAGAAATAGATGTCTGAATCAAACTCTTCATACCTTTTGTTTTCTTTAATATTCGCTTACTTTTTTTTCTTATTTTTTTCTCTCATTCTCTTTCATTTTCTCTTCTTTCTTTTCCTCTCAGCTGCTCTTTTTTGTTTCAGTCTTTCTATTTCATTTTTTTTGGAAATTTTATTGGCCAAGTTCCCCAATCACTGTAACGGGTATTCTTTCTTTTGGGTTTTTCTTCTGTGGCTTTTCTTGCGAACAACAGGGGACAGAACCTTTAGTTTTTAAACGGAGATGATATACTTGGCTGTCCAGCAATTGCAGTATCTTCATTTTTTTCAACTTTGGGAGTTAGTACATTTGATGGTACTTGTGGTATCTTCATTGCTTTCAACTATGGGGGACAGTACATGTGAAAGTCTTGCAATTACGGTATCTTCATTGAAATCAATTATGGGAGGCAGTACATTTAATTGTCGTGCAATTGTGGTATATTCATTGCCTTCAACTATGGGGGACACTACATGTGATGGTCGTGCGGTTGCAGTACCTTCATTGAAATCAACTTTGTGAAAAAGCCTTTTAAGTTCTAACTCAGTTTTCTTCCACAACAGGAAAAGGGATCTGTCAGAAGAATCCTTTTTCCAATTAATTGTAGATTGCTCAAACAATTTCAATTTTTTTCCTTATACTCTCATTCAAGAATTGCAATCCCTGGTTAACATAATTCAAACGTGAATGTATGTCGCCATTTGGCATAGCATTCGGCACAGTAATATTATTTTTATTTCCTAGAACCCTTGGTACTGTTGGATCCCAAGGATAGAGTCCACACTTGTCGTTAAACCGTTGGCCAACACAGAATGAGTAACATGATTATTCACAATTTCTTTTATCAGTTAGCATAATCTTTTTTCTTCAAGATGGGGTCATTTAAATGATTGCTGCGCCACTTATGAACATGTTGCTCCAATTCTCTTTTAATGTTCAAAATAATGCAACATTCATAGACTGTAAAATGTTCGTAGCATTAGGATATAAAGCCACCCTATTTTGATTGCAACCCTAAATAATCCCATTTTGATCGCAGAACTGACTTGCTTGCATACTTAAATGTGAAACATGCCTATCGGCAAATAAAATAATAGTTACATTATTTACTTTGAGCCAAGGGTGAAAAAGGTTTGCCAAGAATTTATAAAATAGTTCCGACTGCATCCAACCGGAATCACTTTTTCCTTTTGCCCAACTGGAAGGATAGTTTAGCGTTATATCCATAGGCAGCCGCTCATATTTGTGGATTACTAATGGTATTATAACACTGCCGTTGGCATTGCTAGTAATGCCAACTGTAGTGATGTAATATAAATAAAACAATATTGTGAGACGCTCCCTGTCATCTGAGTTAACTTGTTAATATATTGTCGTATCTACCTTTCTTGCAAGGACTTTAGTTCCTTTTGGGTTAAGAAAAAAGGCGGTATCATCCCAATTAATGAGCCGTGAGGGGTTCATCAGGACTTGTAAAATATATAATTTTTAAATTATTTCTTAACTTCCGTAAACAACCGTAAAATAATGTCCTGTGTCACTCATGCACCGAAAACTGTAAAGTTTTGGCTTACACGTTTAGATATACTTTCATTTCTTCTTAAAAGTCCGTGGATCGATGTCCTCCCAGGACAACTGTTAGTTAAAGAATTGTCTCTACTAAGGTCAGTCACCAACCGTTTTACACTATTTTGAAGTTGTTTTACAGTTAGCAACGGTTTGAGGTCCCATTTTTCTCTCAATGGTTGACTTGCCATCCAATTTATATTTTAGAGTAATTCTTCATACACCATGTTTTGTAGCTGCTGCCCTGACTGGTGTATTATAATTTCTTACATCTTGGATGGCTTTCTTCATCGTTTTTTTTGAGTAATTTTAAAATTGATCTTTTATGGAAGGTATAATGAATGTAAAACAATACAAAAAAAAATGGATTCAGAAGTTGACACATCATTGTTCTATTATTTGACCACCTGGTCATCTATTAGATAAATCTAACTTATTAAGTTAAGGATATAAAAACAAGTGTAGCATATTACGATGAGTTAAGATAAACAAAGGAATAACTGAGTAATTGATCACTCCTTGTTACTAAATTATTTAAATTTTCTAATCCAATATTTGACCCCCCCCCCCCCCAACTTTCCATAACTAACTACAGATGGCAGTAAATATATAATAAATACCTTTTAATTATTATCAAGCATACCTATTTCAAAATAAAATCATTTAATCTGAAAATAAATGGTACTAACCTTTCAAAATTAACTTTATTTGCGGCTACTCCTTAGCAAATTGCGAAAGAAAGCTCAAAAAAATAGGCAAAAGCATAGCACATTAACAATGACTGTAAACCATCTTTGTTCAAAATTTTAAAAACTTTTCTTCTAAATGGTCCATTACTGGCTCATGGTCAATTACTGGTACCGTTACCTTATATTGTTTTATTAAAAATATTTTATTCAAAAACTTTATGTTTTTTTTTTAGAAAAGCCTTTGAGTCCTTAATTATAAAAATTATATTATCTCAGCTTAAGTAGAACAACATATTCTCTGATGGTCAATACGGATTTAAACTTT
Source organism: Hydra vulgaris (assembly GCF_038396675.1). Classification (NCBI taxonomy): domain Eukaryota; kingdom Metazoa; phylum Cnidaria; class Hydrozoa; order Anthoathecata; family Hydridae; genus Hydra; species Hydra vulgaris. The sequence continues at coordinate 58,568,559 of NC_088932.1, read as the reverse complement.
TCCTGGTCACAAAAGAATAAAATCATGCAGAACTGTTTTATAAACTATTTTAACTATATATAACTATATATATTTAAACTATACTTCTCTTATTCAAGAAACTCAAGAAATTTTTTTTTCAAAAAAATACTTGATTTTAATCATAGTCATAAGAATGAATTGTCTGGAAACACGGCCTGGGAACAATAGTTTTTGCGTTGATGTTTTTGTAGCAGCCTACTTTAAGGTGCAAAATAAACAAATTTTTTTAAAGATTTGAAATAAAAGTGTTGAAAAAACAATACCTGCAGCAAATTGTTCAATATACTACTACTCAAGAACAAACCAATTTCTTGCTTCTACTGCTCAAGAATAAGCTAACTTATTGTAGCACTAAAATTTATTTTTCAAATTATATATATCAATTATTTTTTGTTTAAAACTATTTAAATTTCAGCAACCGTGACATAGGTTATGAAGGAGGCTTGAACATCCCGTTAAATGCTCTTTCAGCGGTGCTCTGTGATAAGACCGTAAGGACTTCTTGGAGCACCTAAAAAAATATCCAATTAAGTATCTAACTCAAAAAACCACTAAAAATAGTGTTTTATTTTTAACTTTGTGCTTATCGTACATGCCTATACTAGATTTTTTTTCTCTTTCTTTCTATTCTCTAACAAAAGAGATACAGTTAGTAATTAATAAATCCCTTACAAAAGAGACTTGCAGTTAATAATTACATAAAATAAGACAGTTTATAGAGATTTAGTCTAACAAGCAAATATTTTAATGTTGTTATTATTTTTATATAAAATGTTCTCTTTCTCCATCTTAAATTAAGTTTCTTCAAAACATTAAAAATATGAGTTAAAAATTAAAGACAGCATTTATATTGATATGGGAAAATCTTTACATAACATCCAAATATAGAGCTATGAAATCAAACAAAAAATTATATAAATTTTTATTTACTACTTTTGATCATTATATTTTTCTCACCTTTATAAAATATGTAGTTAATCTAAATTTAGTTTGTATTTAACTATTTTGCTACCAATAGAAACATTTGTTATTAGAACTTTGTAAAATTATTTGTAGCTAATAAATTTCTTATATATGCAGATTTGTTAACCATTTTATATCTAGTGATGTCTATTGATAAAAAATGCTTTACAAAAGCTTTAAAAAGACTTTATCAAAATTATAAAAAAGTTAAACTTTTGCTTAGGTTCTATATTAGTTGTTGATGGCTTCTAATCTTATTTCAGTTGACAAGAAGCAACTGAAATGGTATTCAATGTCATCAAGAATCTTGCAACAGTTCGATAGTTTTACTTTGTTTGAACAAGTCATTAACTGAGTTATCATGAGCATTGCAACCATTGCTTTTAACTTTAACAACTGTTGAAATGTGCTAAACTATATGACGGCTCATATAGTTTTACACATTTTATTAGTTGACAAAAGTAATTCAAAAAAAATTTTATAACAAAATATCTTTAACAATTGCTTAAAAATCATTCTTAAAAAACCGCTATTTTTACAAAAAAAAATGTTAAGATAATTATTTTTGGACGCAGTTTTAACATCCCTAAATAGTCCTTAGTAATATACCAGTATCAAGTCTAAGCAGTAGTCTTCGTGGGAAAATCTAGTTAAACAGAGGTATTCATTGAGCATGAAAGAACCGCAAAAGTTATAAAACTTTGGTGAATGACGAGTCACACTAAATTGAGTTTTAGATAATGAAGCAATAGATGATGGCTTAATTAAAGAACGGCAATTTTAGGGAAGATTTCACAGAATAGGATATCTCTTTAAATGCGACATTTATTTTTCTTTATTAAATTTTGATTAAAAATATAGTAGGGATGTCTCTTTGTATTATTTAAATCATAAATGCTTTTATATTAAAGAAATTTTTGGTTAAATATATTTATTCCTTGACTGATCCAACTTTGGAAACTTTTCCCTTTTATTAGTAGTAGAGAAAATGAGATGTAACCATATAACAATTGGACAGAGATTTCTATATTGGTAGCTAGAGCAGTTTCAACTACATTAAGTATGCTTTTTTGATTTTTGAACTTCCTATTAAATGCTCATCTGCGGTGCTCTGCGGTAAGACCGTAAGGATTTCTTGGGGCATCTAAATAAAAAAATAATAATAATAAAGTCAGGCATCACAAATTAAAAGCTAATTTTGCATGTTTTAACTTTGTCGTAGAATGCATTTTAGTTTTAACAAGAGGTTTGTAGCAAAAGATGATCCAAAAATACATTAAATTTTCGTCAGATACTTATGTATTTAACATACATATATTTGTGTAACAGTGCGTGCATTATAATTAAATGCAAAGTACATTTTATTTTATAACATTTATTTTTAAATCTAATCAGTGCATGAAAAATAAACATAAATTTTTTTACAATTAAGAGATAAATTATATAAATTTGATATAGTATACACAATAGCTTATATGTTATAAAATAAAATTATTTGTTTACGCTTATTTTGATTGGATACCATTTTTTATTTTTCTTAATGTAATAAAAAGTTTCTCCGATAGCAGTTTAACTGTAGGGTATAGTAGGGTTAAATTTTGGCGTTAATAGCCTTAATTAAATTTTCTTCCGTCGTTAACCAAACGGAAACATATATACAAAATTTATTTCATCGCTGGCATTAAAATATGCCGCCTTACTTTTAACCAGCCGATCGCTTATCGCAGGGTTTAACGAAGAGAATACAGCTGCAGAACGTACATCCAATGTAATTGAAAAATGTTTTTAAAAACTACAATAAACAATACGATGAAGCCAAAACTGATAAATTTAAAACTTCCAATTTTGGAACTGCGATGAGTGTGGTTTAAGTGTTTAGCAGTTTCATAAACCAAGTAAAAATTTTAGTTTTATGCCGAAAAAGTACAAAGCGCGCCCTCAAATGTTTGAAATTTACAGGAAATTCAAAAGTTCAACCCTCAAAAGTTTAAACTTACAGGAAACAACGAAAAAATTAATTATACTGTAAACAACAGCGTCAATGCATAAAGCTTTTAACTCTCTAACTATAGTTAAATATAGGGTTATACTGCGCTCAGCAAATAATCGGACACAATATCTGTTAGGTCCTTATAAACTAAAAATAAACCGCACATTTTCTACGTTTTTTTTTTGGAAAATTGCGTATACCGCGTTTTGAAAATAAATTCTTCATGTATATGAGCCCATAAGAGTAAAAGTGGACCAAGTCCATATTTCTATATTGTTAGAAATAAGCGTTCTTAGTGTTTGCATATATTATAAATCAGCCATATGTAATGTTATTGATGTCTAGTATCATTTTAAATCTTTTTTCTTAGACAACAAGATATGTGAAATGCACAAATAAATTTTTGAATAATTATTAATAATATAATAATAGTTATGGACTTGTCCATTTTTTCTCTAAACATAATCAACAAATCGCTAAATCATTTTAGTGTAAAATCATGAACAAATTTCATATTATTCGTTTACAAAAGCAATTCAAATTAAGACAAGTAGTACAAATTCATACTATGTTGTAAAAAAACACAATTGCTATTTACTAATTATTGGCAAAAATAGTCCTCATTATTACAAACAGTACAATAAAAACCACACGAATTTACTGATCATCATCGCCGCTGTCATCGAGCAGTTTATCTTCTAGTACATCCTTGTTGTGACCGCTGTGTTCCAACTTTTGATAGAAGTCATGATAGATGGGAGGAATATACTTTAACAGTTTCATTAGATCTGAGTATTTTTCTTTGCTCAGTTTTGTTGTTCCACAGTACAGTGGAGCCAAACTCACTTCACTAAGATTCGTTTGACGTCCGCGTTTCACTAGCGAAATGAAACTGAATGATGCGTCATCATTCAGTTTCATCAAGTTGCAGCCATTGCATATCCAGCCTGTTGACCTTCTGATCACTCTCATCCACTTTCCGATTTGTAATTAATTTCAATAAGGGCTCCACACTCTTGAAATTTTCAGTGCTTAATCTTGCAACACTGAAGCGCTTCTTCATAGAGCAGTTCTCAATCAATTTGTACCACTGTTCTGGCACGAAGATCTCTGTGGATTTTGGTTTTGCTCTCTCAATTATTCCAAAATCTGCATCGTTAGGCAAATAAGAATGCCCAGAGACCATAAACTTATGATTCACCAGTTCAATACTCGCCATCTGCATTAAATGCATCCATAACAGTGCAATTTTTATACTTCGATTTTGGCCGCCGCACGAGTCGCTGAATGCTGTAATAGACGTAATATCCCTATTTGCCAGATTTTGACAATATGCCAATAAGCATGAGCCGATTTCACCTGCACCTCGTGTTCCCTCATGCCATACATTCATCACTGCATTGTCATTTTTAAGGTCATGAATGCCTAGATTATACACTGATAATTGCCGGCAATAATAAACTTCATTGGTTGTAAGGCAAGGCAATGACATGACCTTTTGCAGGTCAAAACAAAAAGATGCATATTTATTGTCTTTATTTTCCTTTTCTAGTTTTAAGGATTGACCTTCTCTGCTTTGCGCAAATGAATCTCATGCGCTGCTTTTAGTTGAGATTTTTTGTGTTCAGTTTTTTCTATTTCAATGTCTGTTTTAAAAATGTCACATTTCTTGCACGTATCTTTTAGTGGCTGATGGAACGTCAAGTTAACTTCATGATTAAAAATGTCCCAAAATTTCCACTCTTTTTGGGGTTCGACTAAATCCTGTATGCATTTTTCTCTATACATGTCGTACATAGTGGATACCGTCAAATGAGCAGGTAGAAAGCGGCGAGATGCACTGTGACTTCTAGTATAGTGACTTTCGTATGTGGGAAACAACGAATATGATCTTTAATGCGAGTGATGTGTTCCTCATGAATGCGTTGTGTCTTGTGATCATATTTTCTTCGTCCATCTTTGCTTGACACACCACCATTCTCCCGTTGGTTGACTAACGCACGATTTAGTCGACCGCTGCTAATGTCAAATATCGCCAAAAAGTATGGTTTGCAAACAGTAACGGGCTTATTATCTGCAAACACAGAGTATACTCGTGCAAAATCCTTTGCATGTTTTTTTTCATTTTTCGTAATTTTGTTTTTTCTTACTCTTGGTCGTCTACGTTCTACTGTTGATTGTTTCACGCAGCCAGCAAGAAACAGATTTTGTGCATCAAAATCTCCCAATTTCCAGAAATTTTCAAACAGAGTTTTAGTCTGCTATAAAGTCAAATTTTCAGCACATTTGTTTTTGCAACTGTGATTTATTAAATAATGTTCGTTTAATTTCTTAGCTTTTTGTAACGTTCCGCCATGCTTTACATATTCGCTACTTGTATTTTGTAAGCGCTTAATCACATTTTTCTTCCAGTTCGTTACACAACGTTTTCGTTTTCGAGGGCGTTGATCGGTTACAATCGGAGATTCAGTTGTTACAATCGGAGATTCAACTGCTACAACCGGTGAATTATCGGCTACAATCGGAGATTCAGCTGCTAATGTAGAACGTTCTGTCTGTATATCTGCTGCTAAGTTAGGATCTGCAATTGTTGTATCTGTAGCTAGAGATCTCTGAACCTTCTTGCACTTTATCAATGCCAGTGACACCATGTGTGCGGCTCGTGAATGCATGTTTACACTATTCTACAATAAATATTTTTTAAATATTACATACATTCAGAATATTATTAGAAAGAATAATGTACATGTACACAACATGCATGCAAGTGCTCCCCTAGCTAGATGTTATTAAAGCTACAAAATAGACCTTTCTAAAGCTGTAACTTTGGTAGTGACAGACCATTATATCTACTGTCTAACAAATCAATATTTATATTCCTGCTGAGAGCAATTGAATAAATCTTATATTATCGCTCACCAAACTATTTCAGTTTTGTCACTTTATAAAGTGTGAAAGTGCTGTATACTTCACTATATTAATATAAAACCATAATCAGATATTCATTTAAAGCATCTTACCTGTACAAATGTTATTCTTGTTCTAATATAATAATAATAATTCTAAGAAAATGTGTAGTTTATGTGGTCTTGATTCTTGATTTCTTACATTAAAGCACTATCAATGGACTTGGTCCACTATTACTCTCTATACCTGGTGATTTATTGTTAGAGTAAAAATGTGCTGCCCTCTGTTGAATAAGAAATAAATGTGTTATGGACTAGGTCCATTTTTGCCCTAAAAATATAGCAAATTTTTAGCAGTTTTACATACATAAGGGTCATTTGAAAAAAATTGGACTTAGTCCACTTTTACTCTCATAGGCTCATATATGCAAGTATTTTGAATATGGAATTGCATAACGTGAATCGAAACTATGGAACACTTTTTAACATTTTTTTACACTTTTCGAACATTTTGAGTTTAAATACGATAAAATTATTAAAATCCATTATGTTTCTAATAAAAAATTTCATTTTTTATTAGAAACTTATTTTTTTATTAGAAACCAAATTTCAGTATTCTTTTTTATTTGTTATATTGCATCTTATTTTTTATAGTTGAAAGAATTTGTCATATTTGAATGACTATGGCTAAAATTACATCGATAATATTTTTTTATTTGATTTAATAGAAATATTTATGAAAACTTTTTTTTTTATTATTATTATTATTATATTGAAATTGTAGATAGTATTTTAACAACCTTGGTTTACTTTTAACTTGTAAAACCCACATAGCTAAGTGAGACATAATTACAATATATGAAAACATAATTACAAAGAAACGTTTACATAAAAAGTGGATTTATAAAAAGCTCAAAGATACGGATGACTAAAGTTACCATAATCTTCTCATAGATGCAATTATTTTATAAATATACGAACAGCAAATACATATAATTAAACAAAAAGTTTCCAGGAATTAGACACCGAATGTTAACCTCTTTGTTAATGACACTATTGAAGATTTTACGTCTCAAGGGCCAAATTTTAGAGATAGGATAAGAAAATTTTAATAATAAACTGGGAGTAACGGAAATTTGCACCAGGTAGAATATTTTTTCATTGATTTTTTCCAATAACAGAATGACATTTTTTCTTAAGAGTCGTTTTTTTGAAAAGAATGATTACGAAATATAACAAAATTGCCGCATAGTAATTTGATCAGCTAAATTATTACAACATATTTACCCCGATAATTTGATTACAAATCTTCCAATTCAAAATAATAAATGCAATTACCTGTATTAAAATGATATGGTCGCAGAAACATTTCAAATAAAGATTCAGCATTACTACTAATGAAATGCAGTGTTACGGAGTGCAAACTTTTAGTAGTATACACAGCAATATTGCTACTGATGACAGTTGCTAGTGCAGAAAATAAACTTCAACTAATTAAAGTTAATCAAATCATACTTTAGAAATAGAATGTCCTAGACTTGTTCATTTTGGCATTAGAGATCTAAAAACTACAAGCATTATGATAAGATAACGAAATAATTTCAGATTGCAAAAAAAAAAAAGAAGCAATTTAAGGTAATTAAATTTCTACTAGTTTTCCTTACAATTATATTACAAGTTCTGTTTCGTGTTTTATGAAGAATATAAAATAAATATTAAGTATATACTTGTTTGTGTTTTATTAAAGAGACACCAAAAGAAAATATTATATACTTTATTTCTTAATATTATATATTAAAAAAAAAAAATTAAAACCTCTGATAAATATTTAAAAATAAATCACAAAACAATAAAATGTAAGAAAATAAGTTTTCTTTTTCTCCATGTTTTTATTACACAAGCACACACAACACACACATAATATCGATGCAATAAAAAAATTTGAAAAATTTAAAATTATGACACTTATATAACAATTATATTTTAATATATATATATATATATATATATATATATATATATATATATATATATATATATATATATATATATATATATATATATATATATATATATATATATATATATATATATATATATATATATTACAATAGATCATTTATATTATAATTTATATTTATATTGATATATTATAATTTATATTTATATTGATATATTTTAATGTATTATTTGTATTTTATATTTTAAAGTGAATTGATGGATATTTTAATATTAATGATTATTTCAAACTTCAACTTAAATTTTATACGATATTATTAAAATTCGCATATTTTAAAACATACTTATTTATAAAATAATAAATTAAATATTTTATTTTTTGTTTTAAAATTATCATTTGCATTTTATATATTTATGGTATTAAACATTTTTCCGTGTTATAAAATTTTTTAATTTATCGACGTTATGAAATTCTTTTTCACGGTACTTGATCGATATTTTCTTGATATTTAAGTAACGAATCCATTCATAAATACCTTCAATAAAATCAATGTCGTTGTGAAGGGAGAGATCTAATCTTTCACAAACATTAATCCACGGGAGGAAGTTTTCTTCAAAATCTTTCTTCGATAAATTAAGGGAAATGTATACTGACAACCATTCAATCTTATGTTTAGGTTTCCATCCTTTAAATTTAATTGGTTGATTAAAGTCAACTACGCGAACATTTGTCGAACATTGAATTAAAAGATTTCTTTCTTCATCACTTAAAATATTTTTACGAACATACAACGAAAATAACTTTCTACCAGATTTAATGAAATGATTTACGAAATAAGTTTCACAAGAAGTTTCGTAAGAAGTTTTTCCATTGTCAATTGAAATACTCCACCCTTGCCGTTTATCGACAAACGATTTTATTTCATCAGTAAATGACGATTGACTTTCATAAAAACTTTCAATGAATAAGTTAACGTCATCGCTTAAATCTAAAGAAAAATAAATTATTAAATATAAACAAACAAACTTTATTTAATTAAATTATTTACAAGAATTATCTTCAATAAAAAAAAATTCGGTCATCAACAAAAAGTATATAATAGTAATGCTCTAGACATTACTGTTATAACTATTTTAAATTAATTTTTGAAGGCAAATTTAACAACAAAAAAATTTCACAAAAAATCATGACGAGAAGAGAAAGAACTGTTTAAGAAGAGAAGAACTCTAACTGGGAGCAATTTCCCATTTTCACATTAATGGATGGTGAATTGAATGCTCGATGTGTAAAAAACAGTTATAAAACTAAAAATTATTTCCTTGAAAGCTCCTCAAAGATTCAATAAATTTCAAATATTTAAATGAAGAATGAAGCGGCATTTTATCAATAGATCTTTGATGGTCCAACTGTGCCCAATAAAAACTTTGTTGGGTCCATCAAAACCACCACAATTACAGCCATGAAAGATAACAGTTTTTTTTTCAAGACGGCTCTACAGTGAAAAGTTTTCATTAAATTTCTCTTTAACGGGCATGGACTAGACGCATTTTTGTAACAATCATACTTTCCTAACTTATCTGTTAGTAATCCAAAAGTCTTTGAAACTACTTTCTCATCTATTGGCCAGTACCAATAGCAACATAAGTTCAGGGTTCGTAGCCAAATATTTATATAAAATTCCCTGACTTTTTTGAAAAATCAGATTAATTTCCCTGACCATTTACAACAATGGTTTTTATAAAATGTTTAAAATTACTATCTATTGTAATGGAAATAAAATAGTACATGCTTTGAATGACAAAACTTATAAAACTTAGCTATTAGTTAAGTTGGTTATTAGTCACAGTGTTATAAAATGGGTTCTAACCTTGACTTTCTGACCCGAGAAAACCCTTTTGTGGAATGATAGCCCACACTATGGGGATCACTTGGATATAAGTTTTAAAATCAGATTACAACGTCCTGGCAAGTTATTGATGTTTAAATTTTCTGAATTTATTGATTACACTCACATTCGAAATGACAGCTTGTTTTGCATTTTTACAGTAAGATATAATTTTAAATTCAAGTAAACAAACATACTGTAGCATAAAGAGCATTATGTTTTATGAAAACATAAAAAAAAGTTGAAAAATTAAAAGATATCAAGAAGATAAGCTTCCTTTATTACCAAACAAATATAATATTTTTTTATTCTTCTGTTTTTCTGTTTAACTTTTCATAAAAATTATTTTTAACTGTGAAAATAAGACAGTTTTTGAATTTCGGGAAATTTTCGGGAAAATAAAAATTTCGGAAAAAGGCATGATTTATTTACTTTATTCACGAGAGCAAAACTGCGCACATCTAATTTTACAAAAAAATGCCGAATACAGCAAAAAACCACCAAGACTGCAGGAAAACTGTCTGTTTTCTTTGCTTCAGTAAATGTCAGAGGGAACTGACACCTTTCCTAAAAGCAAAATGCCAAACAATACTCAATGAGAGGATCGATTTTAGTAATGACAAAGTTCCACTTGGAATTTGTGAAAAGTGTCGTTCTTGTTTAAGAAGAAAGGATTCTGGAGAACACATCTATCTCCCATCACTTTACAATTTTGAGACTATAAAAATTCGACCTCAAACTAGAGACACACAATGTGACTGAGAAATAATGGTCAACAGAAAACTCAGCTTTTGCAGAGCTCAGCACAAAATACTCCATCTTCAACTGGCCAAAAACGATGCTCTGACTGTTTTTCAATTATTGGAAGAGGATTACCTCATCATTGCACAAAGGGCACTTTGCGAAATAACCTTGTTGCTGTTGCAACCAAGGATCCTGTTGCATCTGAACGAGTTGCTGCTCTTGTTGTTTCAAGTAAGGATTCTTCTCCACATGGCACTGTTCGATTGAGTCAACCACAAGGTGGAAGAATGCTTCCAATAATGCCAGGTAAAAGTTTAACTTTCATGAAACGATATTTAAGAAATTTCGAAATTAAACAATATCTGCATTTATTTTAGGTTCCTCATCAGCTAGAAAACTATTTCCTCCAAACCCATCAATTAGTATAAAAGAACTTGTTCAAGTTCAGGCAAACACAGGGCTTTCAAACAATGGCATCAAGAGACTAGCTGCTACAATTAATCAGTCAACTTCACAACATATTGTTGAGAAAAACTATGCTGTAAAATTTGATGCAGTTAGTAAGCAGCTTTCTCACCATTTCACGAGTTCATTGATTAAAGATCATGCTGGATGTGGAAGGACGGTCATTCATTGTAAGGACTTCAAAGAGCTTAAAAATGAACTCATTTCTATGAGAAGCACATCAAACAATCATATTGTGAAAGTTGGAATTGACGGTGGGGGAGGATTCCTGAAAGTAAGCCTTGGAATTATTGAATTAAATCGTGAACCTAACACTCCCCCAGCAAAACTCAATTGCACAAACAAGTTTTTCAAGGACACTGGAGTTAAGCGGCAACTTATTATTGCTGTCTCTGAGGACCTGCAAGAAAACTACTCAAATGTGTCTCAAATTTTCGAATTGATCAATATGAGAGACCAAGATTTTGTTTTGTCCTGTGACCTAAAACTGGCAAATATAATTTGTGGTCTCCAAGCACACTCAAGTGTACACCCCTGCACCTGGTGTGAGTCAAGTGCAAAGGACCTTTTAAATCAAGGAAAATTAAGAACTTTCCAATCTCTTGATCAGAATGTCTCACTTTTCAATGCAGCAGGATCAAACATCAAAAGAGCTCGTGATTACATGAATGTTGCTCATTCTCCTGTATTTGATCTTGCTGGTGGCACATTAGTTTTGGACTTCATACCGCCAATGGAGTTGCATCTCCTTATTGGTGTTTTCAATCATCTCTTTGCTGCCCTACTAAAAGTTTTCCCTCAAGGAACTCTTTGGACTGATTCACTGCACATTAAACAACAGCCTTATCATGGAGGGCATTTTGCAGGAAATGAGTGCAGGAAGCTGCTAAAAAATATTGATCTTCTTCAATCTATTGTCGAGAAACACTCATGCTATGCTGCAATACCATTAGTTAATGTATTTCGAAAATTCAATGCAGTAGTGTCTGCCTGTTTTGGATGCGTTCTTGATCCAAGTTATGTACAAAAAATTGAAGCTTTCAGAGTGGCTTATGTGGCACTGCAAAATGTTTCTGTGACACCCAAGGTTCATGCTGTATTTTTTCATGTGAAAGATTTCATTGACAAACACGGCCAAGCTCTCAGACTTTACTCAGAACAAGCAACAGAGGCAATGTATCACAACTTTCAAGTGCATTGGCAAAGGTACAAACGACCCAACCATCATCCTAAATACAGTAAAAAGTTGCAATGCTGCCTTGTGGACTTTAATAGTAAACATTGCTTGTGAAAAGAGCCATTTTAGAATGATTTTTTCTTGTATTAGAATATTTATTTTAAAGCATAATTTTTATTTTAGATACACGATAAACTCTCAGAATATGTCTTTTTGTTTCCCTAGTTCATATTTATTGGAATAACCTATATTTTGTACTATATTCTGTCGGTTTTTGACGGAAAACTCCAAAATTATGGTTTATGTCGGTTAAAACTGAAATTTGGCTTCTTAAAAAAAAAAAAAATCTTGTCGGTAAAATTTGTTTTTTTCATTTCCACCCCCACCCCCCACGTCTTTGTCGTTCGGTACGGCCCAGTCAATAACTTGCCAGGATGTTGTAATCTGATTTTAATACTTATATCCAAGTGATCCCCATAGTGTGGGCTATCATTCCACAAAAGGGTTTTCTCGGGTCAGAAAGTCAAGGTTAGAACCCATTTTATAACACTGTGTAGTATGAATCTTATTATAAATGTTAGTATGAATCTTATTATAAATGTTAGTACGGGTCTTATTATTAAGAATGACTAAAAATGAACACTAAGAAAAACACAAGTTTTAGAAAAAATAAATGGGTAGCACCAACAAAAATATAATAGCTTAATTGTAAAACAAGTAACTTCTCAATCAGGATTCCCTAACTTTTCATTGACTATCTATAGAAAAAAAAATTCCTTGACTTTTCCAGGTTTTCCATGACTTTAGTCAAAAATTAACTAATTTTCCAGGCACAGTACGAACCCTGTAAGTACACTGCAGTCATATATTAATCCAAGGATGATTTAATGCATTTGTAGTCAAAAGATCAAAATTAAGTTTAGTTGGTTAAGTTAAAGGAGTGATGATTCGACTGTACATTTCAAACTTATATGATAACCTTGTTAACCTAGGAATATTTCTTGTGCCTTATTTAAAATTATGATGTTAATAGATCTAACACATTAATGACAATCTTTATTGATCCTTGTTTTTCAATCAATACTAACACATAAAACAAGTTGTTTTTGATAAAAATACACAGGATCTGATTTCCAACAAAATACAGAAGAACTGATTTTCCAACTAATAAAAAGAATTCTGAGCAAAATAAATTTTCACTTTTTTAATGGAAATATTTAAATTAGCTTATAGGTGAACTCAGAAAAATAACACAAGAGTAGATATCATCCACTTGCTTCATTTTTACAATATTTTAACTCAATAACAACCATTCAAACAGGAAATATTTACAACTTTGATAATAACCTACTGTTCAATTATAAATATAGGTTCTTGCAACTTCCATAAATTTAAACTGAATGAGAATTCATCTCCAAACTTAATTCAGAGTTAATTCTTTTTTAACACGAATTCTTTTATCAGTACAATTAATGAATTGTTTATCTAGAAACTTTTTATCTTAATTGGAAGCCCAAGGAAATATAACAAAAAATAAGGTAGACAATTTATTGCTAACCTTAAAAAATTTTTGTCGACATCAGGTCATAAGTAAGTGACTAAGGTTGATATTTGACTGGGGTCAGGGCCAGGTTTGATAAAATATAGTCGGGGCCGGGTTTGTGACCGGGGCTGCATAAACATTTATACATTCTTAAGTATATATTTTTTATTCAAAATTCATTTTTTATTTTGTATATATATGCATAAATAAACATCATTAATATTAACATGATCAACATAATCACCATTATCAACAGCATAAAAGAGGAAGGCTAAAGCCTGATGATAATCATCATCATCACCATCAGGCTTTAGCCTTCTTCTTTTATGCTGTTTCTCTAATATAAACAATCACAACTTTTTTCTGAACTAGCGCTCATTCATACAATATGTAAGGCACTCTCTTTAAGTTTTTTACTTCTACCACTACCGTTTTCTACTGAAGCTGCTACTTCTCTGCATGCTGATTCCTAAAGTACTTTAATCTTTTCTAATAAATGTTGTTCAATAAAACATTTTTTCTAATCTGTTTTAAATTATGCCTCCTTTTCTTGTCTTGCTAGAGTTACACCACACATCCATCTGATCTTTCTTTCAGCAAATACAACACAATATAAATACTAAAGCTTATATAACAATGAAAAGATATTGTATGCTAGCATCTAAACAAATAGCAAAAATATATGTTTATATCCATAATATGTATGCATAAAGTGCAACTTAAAAGTTTTTATTCCTTCTGGAGTAAAAGTTTGAAAGCTTTTATTATTTCTCACCAATTTTAAGTCAAGCCTCATTCTACTCCACATTTTTCACCATATTGAGCCGTTGCTTTATTAAACATTAATTATTATTGTTATTATTCATGAATATTTATACAATATTAAATATCAATATTAAATACTGCTTTCAACAATAAGAGCAACAAAGAAAGTAAAAATATTGATGAAAAAAAAATCATAAAATCATTTTTTTCATCTTTTTTTCAAGAACGTCTCTCTTAAGAACAAATGTCCTTTTATTATTGCAAGAAGCCAATAAAAAAAAAAGTCATGTCTGATAATAAGCTCTGTTATTCTCATTTTGCTAAATATTGTATCTTATCTCAGATGTTATGTTGTAAAGACTTTTGGTTAGTCTTCAACAATCTCATTAACTAAAAAAATTTAATCTCAAATTTATGGGTCTAATCTTTGTACTTCTACCCAGAATAAAGCAGAGTTATTTGCAAAGAAATCTTACTCTAATTTGATTATTGAGTATAATGGCCATACTCTTCCTGATAGTTAAACAGATTAACCCATTGTTAAACATCGAAATCACTCTGGCTTTCAATTCTAAAGTTAATTCTCAATTGAACACTTCTACAGTTTGTGTTCCAGAATAGATTTCCATCATAGTCTTAAAAAAGGTGTTCTCCAGAACTCTCTTCAATTTTCGCTAAACATTTAAAAAGTGCTAAATAAATGGTTCCAATTTTTCAAAACTCGAGGAAACATTTTGACCTCTCCAATTATCCTACTGTTAGTCTTCACTCTGTTATTAGTTTCTTTATATAAAGGTTTTGAGGTTATTAAATTATTTCTTTCTAACTGCAGTAGTAAAGTTACTCTTGAAGCCCTACCCTCTTCTTTATTTTAAGTAACTTTAAGGTTACCACAAGGTTCTTTGCTCCAGTATTGTTTCTAATCTACAATAACGATCTTTATGAAATCTAAAGTGGCTCTATTTGCTGACGACTCAACTTTATACTCTTGTCTTGACAAAATTCTTCACTTTTTGGTTGCTTAGAACAAGCAGCCAATCTGATCTCTCTTCTGAAACAGCCTAAGGCTTGCAGTGGCTTATGAATTTAAATTCTGGACTTACAATCCCCAATTTTTGTTAGACAACAAAACTTATTTATTTACTGCAACAAAATATTGCAATAATGTTGGCATTTCTATATTGACAAATAACAACCCACTTACTCTCAGACTAAGTCTAAAAGCACATTGTAAATATAACTACACCTACTTTATATGCCAAGCTTGAGCCACTCTCCCATTGTTGTAAGGTTGCATTTCTTTCTTTTTTTTCTACAAATACAATCATGGTCAATGCTTAAGCAAGTTGTTATCTTTATAATGATTATTATTCAACAAGTTGCATCCTTTTACTGTATCTGTCCCTTCAACATCTTCCTTGAACATCAAAGAAACCTAATAACTCTTACTTATCTCCATGTTTTCATTTTTTTAAACTAACAATTTTTTAAGTCTTCAGTTATATATTTCCTATTATTTTAACTTATTCTCTACTTTAAAGTAACTCATAACTTAATAGTAGCTGCTTGCAATCTTGTTGGAAATAAATTAGAGTTTAAAAATATACAGCTATTCACGAAAGTTTAAACGATTGCAGAATTTTTATCAAGTATGTTTGGTTTTTGTTCAATAAAAAAAAAACTGTAAAATGATATCAAATTAATTTTTTTTATTTATTAAAGAAAAAGTAATTAGCTTGAAAATGAATATGAACATACTATAAAAACTTTAACATTTAGTTTAAAAAAATTATATAGGAAAAATAAGAAGCACAAAAGTTTAAACGAATTGCAACATTCGAACAAAAAATGAAAAAAAAAGCAAAATTAATATTTAAAGTGTCCTCCTATGTTTTTATAGCAAAAATAAACTCGCTTATGCATTGACTCAACTAATTTCATGCACATCACGCGAGGTACCTTCAGCCAGTACTCAATCAAAAATTGCTTCAAATGCTGAGTTGACTGAATTTCAAGGTATGTCAGTTGATTGTCAATCCAAGACCAAATATTTTCAATTGGGTTGAGATCTGGTAATCTAGGGCACCAGGGCATCACATTGAACTTTTTTTCAAAAAATATTCTTTGATTAAGTGAGCTGCGTGAGCTGAAACCCCATCTTGTTGAAAGATAAATTGCTTGCTTCTGCCATACAAGTGTCTGATTGATGGAACTAAACATGTTTCCAATGTGTTCTTGTAGGTGTATTGATTAATTCGGCCTTCGTACAGCTCACAGAAGCTTATACCTTTGTGAGAAAAACATCCCCAGATGCCAATCGAACCTCCACCGACTTGTCAACAATGTTGCAAAAACCTGTCTGAATATTTCTCAGTTGCAAATCTTTTGACATAGATTCTTCCCTTGCAGTTTACGACTTACGAAAATTAGCTTCATCACTCCAAATAACTTTTGACAATGTTTTACAGACCAGCCCAGCTTTTCCTTGGACCACACTCGTTGTTTACATTTATCTGTGATTGAAAGAATAAGTTTTCTAGCAGCTATGTACGTTCCAATACTTTGTCCAACAATGTTCATCTCACAAGCTCTCTGCTTTTGGATTATTTTTTGACTTGTTGAAGATTTGTGCTAGCTTTTTGTAGCTGAGTCTGGGTTTCCTCTGCTCATTCTGAATATACCACTTTTGTCACGGTTGCTGAGTTTGGATGGTCTCCCAGTACGCGGCATCTCAGAGACGTTCTTGGTAAGTTCCCAGATTTTGATGGTTTTTCGAATGCAATAATCAGAAACATGAAGTATTTTGCCTATTTGAACGTTTGCATGATTTTTTATCCTCACCATACCAATAACTTGGCACTTGATCTTACTAGAAACTGATTTTCGACCCAATTGCACGCAATTGAAATCAATTTGAAATTTACAATATTCAAGTTGATTTTTAATGAATTAAAAGCTGCCTGATGATGTTGTGATGAATTTTTTGATTGTAAACTACTCATTTTAACTTTATTTAAAAATAAATAAAATTTTCGCACCGGATTTATCAATTAATTAGCAAATAATTAATCATAAATAAAATTGTTTAAACTTTTGTGACACCTCTTAATTTGTATCACCTAACTTTTAATGAAATTTCTGAAAAAACAGTGATCAGTCGAAACCTACTTTTTTTTATTCTATTAACAAATAACCTATATACCAAATTGGAAAAAAACATTATTTTGATATCTATTTCCGTTATTCAAGAAAAACCGAAGATTAGATCTTAAAATTCTGTAATCTTTTAAACTTCCATGAATAGCTGTATAAATGTATGCCAGTATTTAATAAATAGTTAATGTAAGTATAAAATTTTGATATATTAAGTAGTATAAACCTAAATCTTATAATTTTGCCTGGGTCAGATTTGCAAAAAGTCTCATTTTTAGCCAGGGGCCCTGCTCACTTACTAGAATTCAGCACAAAATTTTTAACACAAAGGTTTCACCATAACAACATAGAAACAAGGTTAGCAAAAAATCACAGACCTCTGACACTTTTAGGACAACATTGCCAATCCCTATTTGAGGGCTGCAATTGGTAAAACAGAAACAGATTAATCTTATATTTTTTGAGTGAAGTTTTGCAGTTTGTAAGTCCATTTTGAATATTCTAACAAATTGTATTAATATAAACAAATTATATTAATACAATTTCAAGACAACATGTTGATGAAAATAAAAAAAGCCCTAAATAAGCACCTTAACAAACCCCTGGTAAAATTAGAAAATTAATAACAAAAAAAAAAAAGTTTACCTTAAGTAAGGCTTTAATTTATATGTAAATTTTAGTGCTCAATAGATACAGCCATATAAATTTTACAACCCCCTAATTTTTTTTTTAATGTAAATAAATAATCAGTTGAAATAATACAAAATAATGTAATTATTGAAATCTATACATATTCTATTAATAACTTATGTACCGGCTAGTCATTAATTAGCCTTGGCAGTTATCCTGGAAGGTATAGTAACATAACAGTATTGAAGCAATAGTTAAATGGAAGGTATAGTAACATAACAGTATTGAAGCTTGCAATAGTTATCCTGGAAGGTATAGTAACATGACAGTATTGAAGCAATAGTTAAATGGATTATGGCTGTCTTAACTATTAACTATGTTCTGTGTTACAGACTCAAAGTTCAAAGTTCAAACTAAAAGGTTCTTACAGTAGTGTTTTATTAGAACAATTTATTTGTACATCTTTTTTTTTTTTCATTTTCATCATTTTTTGTTTATATTATTATTCTTACTACTATTCGATTTTTATTCTTACTATTATTTATATATTTAATATCAATAATTAAATGTAATTATTAAACCTTTTTTGAATATATTTAATATATAATTGTTGAATTTACTTTTATATAACAACAGACATTAATTAATATAATATATTAGATTTCAACACTAGAAAAAAACCTTTAACATTATATGTTTTTAAGATGTATATTGTATTTTGAAATTTTATTTTATATTTTTGCAAAACTTTTTCTAATGCTTTCTATTTACATTGTATTTTGTATTTTTATCAAATTTTAAGTTTTTATTTTATACTGCATTTAATCTGTTTAGTTTATATATATTTATGTGATTTTTAAAATATAATAGAAAGTTTATAAACTTATACTATTATAATCTAATAAAAATAATAAAAAGGTCACTGAAAACAAGTAAAATAGCAGTGTAACCTTTTTTATTTCATCAGTTAATTATTGTTTATTGTTTACAACTGGAAATTGATGTGATGCTGAATTTATGTTGTTTGTGAGATTTTTTAATTTGAATCCTTTTTTTTGTTTTAAGTCAGTGTAGTGCTTAGTGCTATTTTGGATTTCGATTGCAAATCATTAATAACAAATGGCACAAAGAAATATTTTGGTTAGGATTGTGATGAAAATCAGGCAAATTATAAAGGTAGAAAGCAATCACTAAATTTGTGATTGTGTTGAACAGGAGAAAGTATTAACTGTTTTTGCGCCAAAAATCTTTTTAAATTTTTTACACAAATATTTTGTAATGTAACGGAAATTTGTTCTATTGCTTTTTTTAATAGCTCTTATTAAACAAACAAATATAGTAAAAAAATTAACCATATTTTCTAATTCTTGAAGATTGAAATTATTTGGTGCAAATAATCATGATTTAATATTTTCATATTTTGTCACCCCATAATATTAAAATTTGATTTCAGAAATACTACAGTAACTACAAATGTAACTATTCTTTATATATATATATATGGTACTTCAGTCCTCAGAATGAGAGAAAAAAATACCTTAAACTATTTTTGGTCGGCATCAACAATGATAAGCTCTAAAAACTGCATTTAATCAGTTTGAAATTGTAAATCAAATTAAATCAAATAAAAATTTGCATTTTTTCTAGAAACTTTTATATTATTTATTATTAGCTTATTTATTATTAGCTTATTTATTATTAGCTACTAACTAGATTTTTGAAAACCCCAACCTAGAATAAAATACTATGAAGCTTGAACTTTGCACAAGTGAACATTAAAGCATGACAATTCACAAAAAAAATTTACATACAAAAGAAAACAACGTTATGATGATTATAATTTTCTCATCTTCAAAACTTTCCAACAACAAAAACAAAACGCAGAAGATCTTTTAAATAAAAAAAAAAAGATTGTTTCCTTTGCAAAAAAAAAAGAAAAAGAAAAAAAGAGAGGCAATAAAATAAAAAAAAATAAAATACAATAAAAGAATTTTATTAAAGTAATTAATTAATTTAATTTATTAAAGTAACAACATTACTAACTCTTATGAAACTCATTGAGCGCTGTTTATAAAGAAATCATGCATGGTGAAAAGCAGAAATTGGATGCCTAGGAAGTTGCAACAATCTCATCACTGAAGAATCATCTACCATACCATATGCATTATAAAGTTTAGATTGCATGTACAATAGGGTACAATGCTAAAATCATTTTGATTAAAATAATACTGATATTCTTATGTAAAATTAAATTTTAATTTTAGTTTCTTTTTTGCCTATTTTAATTTAAAAATATTTTGGTAGTACAATTGAGACTTTTAGTTGTGCATTTTATAGCTTATTGTAAAAAATTATTTTTTGAGAATGTGTTTTAACAACTCTATAATTCTCAAGGTGAGTATATTATATTTATACTTATATTGTAAAATTAATACTAGTTATCAAAATATCATAAAATTTGTTTTTATAACGCGTTCATATTATCCATACTCAGTGAGTATGCATATTATATATGTGTGATAAAATAAATTGTGGTAAAATTATGTGGTTAATTTTTGGACCTTGTAGTAGATGTTTTACCTTAATTGAATTAATATTGCTAAATAGTTTAAATACATGTTGCTTTTGTTAAGGAAATATATAATCAAAATGAAGAAACAAAAGAAGCAGAATTTTATTCAGTTTATATACCAGAGACTTCAAAATTTATTCGTTTATATACTAGAAACTTTTTTATAAAAAAAATTTTAATCACAAATACTTTTTGTTGTGTATTTTTTTTTTTTTTAATAAAAGTAATAACAATGAGTGATTATACATTAAATGTGAAAACTAAACATAATTAGGCAACTAAATTGTCTAATCTTGTTGGAAAAGGTAAAGCCTTTGTTTTGTCGGAGGTACCCACAAAAAGATCAGTAATTCAAATGGGAATTCTTCTATTTTTTTAAAATTTTAAAAAAATTTTCAAAAGTGATTATATTAAAAATATATATTCACATTACGTAAATTATTCGCGAAAAATAACTAAACCTATATATACCTTTTAGGAAAGAAAAGAAATTGAGTTTGAATGTAGAAAACATAATTTTGTTACAAAAGAACGAAGCAGAGAACTTACTAAACTGGTGAGAGCTCAATAGTTTAAAGTAAATAGTCTGTTTAAACCACCAGTTACAATTTGGGAAAAATTACTTGCATAAAAAATAGAGTGACTATGGATTAAAATATCTAAGTTTTTGAAAGACGCAAAGCCATCCAAAGAAGCAACTAATAAAATAAATAATGATCTTGATAGTCTTTTTGATATCATAGCATGTACTTATACAATCAATCTATGCACAGAGGCAGCATCATTTTGCAATGATCCTAAAAACTGCACGATAGGTCCACATGTTTATTGTTTGTCTTTTTTTACAAAAAGTTCCTTCTTTGGCTTTGTAATCAGAGGCTTAAAAAGAAAGAGATTTCTACTATGCAAATTATTTTAAGTGATTATAAAGAATCGATTCGCCTACAGAAGAGAAAAAAAAAAACATTCAGGAAGAAACTGAAGGAAAAAGGAAAAAAAAAAAAGAAAATGAAAGAAAAAAAGAGTTTGATAAATTTCATGTTAGCTAAATTACAATAAATGAAATTCTTTAATTGTTTTAAAACATTTCTTACCACAATCTAAAACAGACTTTAAAACTAACTTTTTAATGTTTAATATATATATCAAACTTTTTTGAATTTAAAATTTATATATTCTATTATATATATTCTTACTTACCAATAGTGGTAAGTAATAAAATATATTATAGAAACTGCATTTTTAAACAATTTAGAACCGGAACTAGTTTTCGATCTGCTGGAAGTAAACAACAACGATGATACATACAATATAAATACTGCACAGCTAAACAACGAAACAAAAACTTTGGTTGACAAGTTGCTTGAAGAAAAACTTGGAAGATTGGCATCACTGGTTACAAGATACTTAGAAAAACCATGCCTAAAGCAAAACAAAATGACCATAACACATGCTGCATCAGCTGCAATAAGATATTATATTTTTAATGTTGGTACGGCTGCTATAGTCATTGGTATAATAAAGCTTTTAGAGCTGCAGGTTATCTTTCTCCTGATATTTATATCTTTCTGTTAACCCAAACAAAATGGGAAGAGCTAAGAATAATGTAATGAAAGAAAATACAATTATTGAAGCTAATAAATGTAGTAAAAAAATATACATGGAATTGCGTATGATAGAAGAAAAGACCAAAATGTTTATTCCAGATAAATATGGAAAAATTGAGTCTGGAGTCATAAAAGAGAAGCATATAAGAGTAACTTGGGAGCCAACTGGAGGTTATCTTGCTCACATTATGCCAGAACTTGCCATTTATCTGAAAAACCAGCAAAAATTCAAACATGTTACAGGTTTTCCCATCAATACAGCATAGTATAATTATTTGTTCAAATGTACTGGAGTGAAACTCTTACCAGCAACTTGGTCGACTGGTCTATTTCTTGTTGAAGATATAGCAAAATCATGAAGATTATATGGATAGATGCAGCACTTAGCAAAGGCCTTAAGGGAAAAGCTATTTTGGGCAAAGCCAACTATTACAGATTTCATATGTGCTGGTGAAAAAGCTTCACACATGTTATTCAAAGAAAGCATACCATGGTTGGGTTTTCAACTAAGTGAAAACGAAATGATCATAGTAAGTTTTTTGAGGCTTGAATAAAAAGAAGTTTAATGTAGAAACAGCTACATCTATGGGCTGCAATTGGTATGATGTGTGGGTAAAGTTGAAGATACAACAATACTAATGATTGATTACACTAATTTTACATATTTTACACTCAATATATTTTACAGGTAAACATTGAAAAGAGCAATTAGAATTTGTGAACAATTTGTTATTGGTTGTTAATATTAATATATTTTTTTTAAACATCTTCGCTTCTAACAAGGGTGCAAGCAACCACTAATTAGAGTTGGAAGTTACTGAATGAGAAAAGATGAAGATTGTAGAGCAAGATTGACAGACAAATTAAAAGATTGCAAATTATACAAATCAGGAAAGCAAGATGAAGGAAGCGAATTCCAAAGATCTTATGTTTGAGGAAAAAAACTAGACAAATAAGAGTTTTTGGAGCACTTAGAAACAGTCACAGAAAAAGGATGAGACTTAATTGATTGACAAGTAACACGAGAATGAAGTTTAGTAGATGGCACAAGAGACGCTAGTTCTTTAGAGCAGTGTCCATTATAGTATTTGTAGAAAAGAGAAAGAGAAGCAACATTACGACAATGGGATAATGGTTGGAGGTTGGCTACAAGAGCAGGCCCAACTATGTTTACAGTGCGCTTTTGCACATTGTCTAAAAAAGAAAAGGTATCATTAGAAGATCCCCTCCAGATATGGCAACAGTATTCCATACAAGGGTGGATTTGAGATTTATAAAGATAGAGAATAGAATCTGGAGTAAGAAAGTGTTTAGCTTGATAAAGAGATGCAACCTTAGCAGATGCATTTTGCAATCAATTTGATATACGGTTTCTAAGAAAGACCGGAAGTAAAAGTTAATTCTAAAAGATGAAGGGTAGATGACTCATCAAGTACATTACCATTCATAAATATAGGAAGATCTAAATTATTGCGATAACAATTGGCTGAAAAAAACTGAGTTTTATCTGAATTTAAGTTCACCAGCCACTGTGAGCCCCATGCTGTAGCAGAAGTGAGATCCTTTTCAAGCTCAAATGCTCCCTCACAGCAACCACTAGAGAGTGTTGGTTTCTTATCATGACAAGAATAAATGGTAGTATCATTAGCAAACAATGCCACCTTAGATGTGAGAATATCTGGAAGATCAATAATGTAAATTAAAAAGAGTATAGGGCCAAGGATTGCACCTTGAGGAACCCCTGAAGTTACAGGACACCACTTCTTATGTAAAACTATCTGTTTGTTATTTTGTTTATGTTAACTTATACAAATTATATAAAAATCACTAAGTTAATACTTGCTGGTACATCGCTATTGTAGGTTTATTAATAAATTATATAAAAACAGTATTGTTTCAAGGTTAAAAAAAACAACATAACTTCATTAAAATGATAACTTCATTGGATATGATAATCAGAGGCTATTCTAAACCCTTTAGAGGTTATATATGGCAATGTTTTTGTAAAATTTCCTTACGGCAGGCACCAGCATGGGGGGAGGGGGCGGGGCACTTCACAATCACTTAGGCATTGTTTATATATATATATATATATATATATATATATATATATATATATATATATATATATATATATATATATATATATATATATATATATATATATATATATATATATATTTATATATATATTCTATCTTTATAAAATAAATTAAGAAATTGTGTAATTTTTATATCTTAATGAAAATTTGTATGTTAATCTAAAATGACTATATATATAATAATGACAGTATATATACATAATAATGGAACAAAATTCTTCAACTTACCAAAAACGGAAGACAAAAGTAAAGATTCTTTATGAGATTTTTTTGAAGGATTCAGGTTAACAAGAAACTTTATTAAACTATTTTGGCTTTTATTGGTTAATCCACAGATCATTGATAAACAACTTTCCAGTTCTTCATTGGCCATAATTTCTTCACAACTTAAACAATTATATGCATATACAGATGCACAAAACTCCATTAGTGTCAAGTGTGCGAACTGATAATAACAACCCAGATCTGTTTCAAACCGTTCTATAAATCCAAAAAAATTGTCTTCATTTTTATCAAAGTCGCTGATAAAAGTTTGAATTTCTTCTTTGGAAAAAATTACTTTATTTTCAATAAACAATTCATATGCAATTTTACAAATATTTAAAATATATTTTTTATTGGATTCGTTTTCCATTATCTCATATACTAACTTATTATTTTTGATGATGTGTTTTCGCAAAAAAGATAAAAAAATATTTGCATACAAATCTGTCATTGTTAAGAAAAATTTTTTATTTAATTTCTTTGAGCCACTAATAATTTTACACATGGACGATAAATAAAAAGGAACTGATGCCATGGCTTTTGCAATTGAAGATTCCTTCAAAGTTGCTTTTACAACTTCTTTTTTTCCTTCCATTACATTATTTTCTATATAGTTATTTATTCCATTTTCATTAAACCCCATTACTTGAATAATAAGCTTATCCCTGTGCTCTGTTGATATACATTGGTACTGATCAATTGCATAAACTCTACCAGCTACTACATGATTGTAATTCTGAATTTCTGCTAAAGCATTAACAATCGGATAGCTACAACTCAAATTCGGATTTACTAATTCATTAAAAAACTTAAACTCGTCCAATCCATCAATTATAAATAGTGCAGCATGACTGTTAATATAAAAACCGTTCATAATATCTTTGTAGAAAACATTTAGAAGTTCATTAATGTTAGAAATATTTTGATATTGATTTAACCTCCTGCATTCCAAATAAAAAACAAGTTCAACGTTTGTCCAAATTAAATCATTTGACCAATCAAGCAAACATTTTCTAAGCAACCAAGTTTTTCCAATACCAGCTATTCCAGATATTAATATAACAGATTTTT
Organism: Hydra vulgaris; assembly: GCF_038396675.1. Taxonomy (NCBI): domain Eukaryota; kingdom Metazoa; phylum Cnidaria; class Hydrozoa; order Anthoathecata; family Hydridae; genus Hydra; species Hydra vulgaris. The sequence goes on along the minus strand of NC_088932.1, from coordinate 58,542,741 downwards.
CTTTTATAAATACTTCACCATATGGAATTGGTGTATAACTCATTTGCTTTTCAAGAAACTCCTTTCGCTCAACACTATAAACAGTATCCATTTGAATATCAACTGAATCAACTATACATAGATCAACAAATTTATGTATTAGATCAACATTTGCAGGTGCTTTTAATGGTGGCTGAATTTCATTTATTTTTCCATAATTTACAAGATAATAATTTTTCAGAGCTGTGCTTATCTCTGATATATCTATATAAAAATAATTTATCATCATCATTATCATCATCATCATCATCATCATCATCATCATCATCATCATCATCATCATCATCATCATCATCATCATCATCATCATCATCATCATCATCATCATCATCATCATCATCATCATCATCATCATCATCATCATCATCATCAGCATCATGATCATCATCATTATCATCATTACCACCACCACCATCACCACTACTACCATCATTATTTTGTTTAAGTAAAAAACATAATTAGTACTCTAAGTTCCATGCTTTATGCCAATTATTACAGCTATTAAATTAAAATTAAAAAAGTAATAATAAATAAACCGTTTGAAAAAAATCATTTGGTAAATAAAAAACCGTTAGAATAAACAAAAACTTGCTTTTTTAATTTTGGTAACTTCAGACAATGATGAAAAAAACATAATCATTTAGTTTCCGGTATCAAAAGAGGAAAGGAGAACTTTATTTGAATATTGACACTTTTTCATTTTATTAAGCAAATTGCTTCTATTATGATATAAGATTTCATATCTTTTATGAAGGCAAAGGTTGCAAATTTTAGTTGCTGAATTGCAAGGTTTACAACATTTTCAATAAGTTCAAATAAAACGAATCTTCTGGATGTTTTTTTTTTTTGTTTTTTTTTTTTAAGTGCCCTAAGAAGTCCTAAATGGTCTTGTCACAGAGCACCGCGGAAGTACATTTAACCAGGAAATTCATGTTTCCTTCCTTACGCAAAAATATGTTCAAAGCTCTTTTCGAACCTGGATCTCCTGCTTATGGAGCAAACGCTCTAACCACTGCGCCACGGCCGCAATAAATTTTTCACATTAAAAGATCATATAGAAAACTTTGATAACCCTACAGTTTGAACTGTGAATCCAGCAAAAAAAAAAAACAAGATATAAGCAAAGTTATTTTTTCTAAAATTCTAACAAACTTATCAAACAATGAACTAAAAAATTTTTAGTTTCTGACATCAATGACTTTTATCTTGCAAAAAGTGAAAAAATGCTCAACAATGAAATTTTTGTTGAGCAACGTCTTATAATAAATATTGAGCAAAACATTGGTAAGATATGCAAGAAAATCTTTAGTTTTTAACAACAAAGAAGTGGTGTGTGCTGAAGTATAGCAGGAATTTTTTTTTTGTTTAAAATTACACAGCTTTATAATAGAGAAGATTTTAGTCTATATTGTAATGACAAGAGAGCAATATTTAAAAACAAAAACAGCCTGCAAATAAAGAAAATCAAAACACATATTGCAGTGTAATAATACATATAAGTAATGATCTTATTTCTATCCAATGCAATATAAAAATAGTACCTAAACTTGAATATATGAAAATTACTACCTTAATATGTCACTTGATCTTAACAATAATTTATTTTTCGTATACAGTAAATGTGATAATGAACTGAATTATGCTGAAATAGCAAAAATAGCAGTTATCAAATGTTTTTAGCTAGAATATAGCATTTAGAGCAGAGCATTTTTAAAAAATCACTATATTTTTTAAACTATTGCAACATTAACACACACACACAAAAAGATGAAAATATACATACTAAAACATTCAGCTAGCCTAAAATATGACAAAAATATTTTTGTTATAATGGTTCTTTATCATAACCATAATAGTAAATTGCTTCGAGTCCCAGCTTCTAACTGTAAATGATTAAAAAAAAAAAAATTATGCACAGAAAAATGGAAATACTCTTATACGAAAGAGCAGTATGAAAATTTTTATTTAAGATAATCATAATAGTGTGTAAATTGCTTTTAATTGTAAAAAATAAAGAAAAATAAAGCATGCACAGAAATGGAAATGTCCAATTAGTTATAGCAGTATTCCAAAGGTAAAACCATTAATTTAACAACCACAAGGTTTAACACAGTAACACAAATCTGGTTATATAGTCTTTTTTGTTGTGTTAAAGAAAGACATTAAAAAAACATTTTTTTATTATATTAAATATTCTTGCGCTGTAATTATTTAGTTTTCAAAAAAATTTTCCTAAACGGTTTTTCAATTTTTGATTTGTATTTAATAGCTGCATTGCATGCTGTAAATAATAAATACAATTAGTATAATTTTTTCATTTAAACAAAATTTATATATATATATATATATATATATATATATATATATATATATATATATATATATATATATATATATATATATATATATATATATATATATATATATATATATCTTATAGTTAATATATATATATATATATATATATATATATATATATATATATATATATATATATAATCTTATAGTTAAAAACATTTATTTTATTTACTTAAAATAAATGTTTCCACTCTAACATAGCCATCCTAAATTAAAATATATGAATAAAAATTGGTTCAAAATAGTTAAAACAGTGTAATATAAACTAAATATTTAATTTAGTAAGTAGCAAAGTATTTTTGTGATACTTTGTAAACTTTCTAATGATTTGTTTTTACACTATGCTAAACGTATTAAAATAAATTTTTAAAATGCTATTAAATAAATTATTAAAGAAAATTAAATAAAGTTTTTATTTCAAAACTATATTTTTTTATAATGAATGTAAATGTTTTGAAATAATTTATTTAATTAATTTAGTTAATATTTAATTAATATTATAACGACAATAACTATGAGTTAAAATAAACTTTTTTAAAAAATTGATAAAATTTAATATACTCAAAAACATGTTTTTTGTTGTTGTTGTTTTGTAAACTTTCTTAAATATTTTTATAAAACCCTAAACGCTTTTAAATAACAAATTTTGATGGTTGTTTTAAACAAAAAGCATTATATTTAAATTAACAAAGAGTTTTATAATAAATTTTATTATATTTAGAAAAATTGTGCATTTTATAATTATGTTTGAACACAATTTTATAATTAATTTTATTATAAGAGTTCGCTTAATATCATAGAAACATTAGAAAAGATCAAAGTTTCAAAGTTATTCAACTTTAATGTAATTATAAACATAATTAAAAATGGTTTTCTTATTGAGTTTTAGTTTTTCAGTTTTGTAATAGTTGATTTTTTTTTTAACTTTATTTTTTTATCAAGATTTTTTCCTCTTTTTATCGTTAAGCTTGTTTAAAATTTTCTTTCCTTCGCCAGGTTATTTCAGCACATTTTGAAGCATTTTCAAACATCTAAAAGCTGTGGTCAAGCTTATAAAAAAAAATTATGTGTGTGGTCAGAAATCGAGTGCTACTGTATGCCTATCCTGTCCACTACTCTGTGTGTGTATAAGAGAGTTAAGCTGTTGTTGCCCTGAACAGGTCATATATATATATATATATATATATATATATATATATATATATATATATATATATATATATATATATATATATATATATATATATATATTTGGTTTGGGGAATAAATTCATTTGGTTTTTTTCAAAGAGCTTTCTTTAAACAAAAAACAATAATTATAACAATAAATTAATCAATTATGTATTCGTCGTTACTGCTTACAACCTACTTCCACATCTCGATCAATTTGTTGATGCCGCTTCTCCAAAAATTGCCCGGTCTGGTGTCAAAGAAGTTGTTGAGCCAGTTTTTGAGGTCCTCTTCGCCATCGAAGTTAACACCCTTCATTTGATTCAACAAAAATTTGAGAAAATGTGATAACCTGTTGGCGCAAGGTCTGGAGAGTATGGTGGATGTTGAAGAACCTCCCATTTGAGCTCTTGGAGTGTGGTTTTGACAACTTGTGCAACATGGGGTATGGTGTTGTCGTGGAGCAAGATGACTTAATGTTGTCAGTCAGGTCTTTTCAGTCGCATAGCCTCATTTACGCAACATAGTTAGGCAATGTAGAGCTCCTTGTTGACCGTTGCCTTCCTTTCAAGCATTTCCAGTGTACCATGCTTTCTTAGTCCCACCAAACGCAGATCACGGTCTTTTTCAGGTAGAGATCTTGCTTGACTCTCAGCGTCGGCATGTCTCCTGGGACCACCCACTCCTTTCTTTATTTCATATTGGCATTATTTCTCATCTCCCGTGACAGTTCGGTACAAAAAGCGCTGTTTATGGCTGCGTGTTGCTTAATAGCGCGCAGCAATTTGAAGACAATTTTCTTTGTTGAGTTCGTTAAGCTTGTGAGGCACCCAGGCTCCGAGCTTTTCGACAAATCTCATTGAGTGAAGATGATTGAGGGTTGTCTTATGATTAGAGTTTATTTTTTTGGCTAATTCACAACTTGTTCGGCAACCATCTTCCTGCAAAAGTGTCTTGAGATGCTCCTCATCGAATTATGTGGGTTGTCTGCTGCGAGGTATGTCTTTGAGGTCAAAGTCGCTGTTTTTGAACTTTGCAAACCATTTCTGTGCTGTGCTCACCTACTCTGTACACATTGTATATATCACAAGCGGCTTCAGCTGCTTTTTGACTGCGATGAAAAGCAAAGAAAAGTAGGTGTCAAAAATGCTGATTTTTGCCACCTAGGTATTCCATTTCTAAGGGAGGAAAATAGGAAAAACTAAAAATATTCAAAAAAAAACAAATAACACAGGTTTGTATAGCAGAAAAGGCACTGTCTAATGAATACAAACACTTTGCTCAACAACAAACAAATCCTTTAAATAATACTCTTTGAAAAAAACCGAACGAACTTATTCCCTAACCCAATATTTATATATATATATATATATATATATATATATATATATATATATATATATATATATATATATATATATATATATATATTACCTGTTTAACGCAACAATTGTGTTTTAAAAAATAAAACAACACTGGATTTTAAAGTTTTTTGAATAAATATATTTTTAGGGGTGCCTTAAGACCCTTGAAACTTTAATGAATACTTAAAATTAATAAAGAAAGTATGTCAGTTCAGGTTATCCTGCTACTTGCAACATGCAATCCAGAACAACCTGTTTCATGTCCTGCTGCATTGTAGAATACAGTTTAAAAGGCAAAGGAGATGCTAACACACCCTCTGCCTTGGGACTCTGCATTAAGAAAAGGCAAGAGATGATATCTCAATAAAAATACACATGTTGAGCAGATGTTAAATGCATCCGGCAACTGTATTGTAGAAGGGCTCCTAGGCTAAGACTTAAGGTGTGAATAAATTTTATCTGCTAACCAGTTTCGCACCCCTTCTTCATTTATTAGACTGATATTGATGTATTTATAATAAATTGTTTGCAGTTTAGGATGTTGAATGCTGGATCTTCTTGACTCATTGCATGGGTTTTGCTTGTGTTAGCTGTTGTCTCATGTTTTTATGACTAGGCAACTCATTCTATTATCTCCTATTTAGGGTACAGCTCTAAAACTCAGTTTTATGGTTCATCAGAGGCCAGCTAGTAGTCAGGTTTTTCGATGTTATTTTAAATGTCTGATTCTATTAACAGCTGTAAAATATTAGAGTAATAACAGTGCCATGTAGCTCATGGATAGTATCCCTGTTTGCACTTTGGAAGTGCATTGTCAATTTGCTTAGGGCTTAAGGTTTAATAATAGTAACGAGGCAATTACTTGGACTAACAGAGTAGGGAGCACTACCTGTGATTGAGTCAAGTTTAAGTCAAATGACTAAAGTATTAAAACTATAAAACACAAAAACCTATTGCCATCACCAAGTTCTCTCAATCTATCATTCACAAATACTCGTGGTCTTCAGGAAAACTTTTCTTCTATTGAGTCTTATCTCTAACAAAGTTCATCAGACCTATATGCTCTTTGTGAGACTAATTTAGGTTCAGCTATCTCATCTTGTGACCTTAGTGTTGATGGTTATATTCCTTTATTTGTAAAGACTCCAATAGTCACATGCTTGGCCTGGGCATTTACATTTGTAAAACTATGCCCATTTGTCAGGAAACTAGGTTTGAATCTACAGACTATTCTTTTATGTGCTTTTGTTTAGCCCCTCTTCACTCTATTACCTTTGGGTTAGGGTTAGTCTATTACCTTTCTCTTCATCTCAAAACTGCACTCTTTTTGATTTTATTTCTGATCAAATTGAGCAAGCCCTTTCTCTTTATCCTTCAGCCAATATCATTATTGTTGGTGACTTCAATGCTCATCACACTGAATGACTTGGCTCTAGTGTCAGTGACTCTACAGGCATTAAGGCCCTCAACTTTTACCTCTCTCAATCTCTAACACAAATAGTCAACTTTCCAACTCGCTTTTCAGACAAATCGATTTTTACGACATTTACCTTCTCTACACAACTAAGCCTTGTTTCTGATCTTAGTCAGTGCTCAGTTTTGACACATTCACCCTGCTGATCACAGCTTAGTTCTCATCAATCTATCTAATCTCATTCTTCATCATTATCAGTATTCACCAGCCATTGTACTTTTCACAACTATCTTAAAGCTGACTGGGACTCTTTCCGCCTTCCTGCTGACAAATGTGCAATTTATGTAACTTCTTGGATTCGGACTGGCATGGAATCTTTCATTCCCTCTCATTGTGCTGCTGCAATTTCTGATTATAACCATTACTTCCTTATCAATCACCAAAACAATTCTCCAAAAAACAGAAGTCTGTGTACTTTTGCTAGGCACTATTGTAAAAAGGTTTTGTTTAATGCCAAAGCCCAATATTCTCAGGTCACAAAATATTGTATTTCATCTCAAAAATTAGGATCCAGAGACTTCTAGACAACCTTTAACAATGTCTATAATAAGGGCAAAACTGTTATTCCTCCTCTCTTGTATGGTTCAGATTTTGTTAGTTTACCTAAAGACAAAGCTAAATAGTTTGCTAAGAACTTCTCATCAATCTCATCTCTTGATTCCTTTAATCAAATCCTACCTTATATAGTCAACAAACAGGTTGATCCGTTGCTTAACATTCATACCTCTCCAGCTTCTGTTTCTAAGTGATTTCCTGCTTAGACTCTCTTACAGCTTGTGGTCGGGACAACATACCTGTTAAAGTCTTACATAAGTGTTCTCTGGAGCTGTCATCTATACTTTTAAAACCATTTAACAAGCGCTTATCTAAGTTATTGTTTCCAGTCTGCTGAAAAGCGGCATCTGTTATCCCTATTTTCAAAAATTCTAGAGAGCGATTTGACTCGTCTAACTACCGTCCCATTAGCCTTCTTCCTATCATAAGTAAGGTTTTTGAATTTTTAATTAGCAAATACTTAATCTCTTATCTTGAATGTAATAACTTACTTTCTGAACAGCAATATGGATTTCAATCTTCTCATTCTACTGCTGATTTGTTAACACTAATAACTGATAGATTTTATTGTGCAATAGATAGATGTGGAGAGGTTAAGGCTATTGCTCTCAATATTTTTAAAGCCTTTGATAAAGTTTGCCTTGCCATCTTCTCCATAAGCTCTCTTTTTATGGAGTTTCATCTTTAAAATTATTGAATACTTACTTATCATAGTCCTTATATATCATAATCCTTACATATCATAACATCTTTAATATTGTTGAATCCTTACATACCTATCATAGCCTAAAAGTTGTCCTTGATGGGTAGCAGCCTTCATTATTTCCTGTAACTTCAGGGGTTCCTTAAGGGCTTATTCTTTTCCCTATACTTTTTTAAATTTACATTATTGATCTACAGAAATTCTCACATCTAAGGTGGCATTGTTTGCTGATGATACTACCATCTATTCTTGTCTTGATAAGAAGCCAACACTCTGATTGCTTGGAGGGGGAATTTAAGCTTGAAAAGGATCTCACTTCTGCTACAACGTGGGGTTCGCAATGACTGGTGTACTTTAACTCAGAAAAAATCAATTTTTTTTTAACTAATTGTTATCGCAGTAATCTAGATCTTCCCATATTTATGAACGATAATGTACACAATTAGTCATCTACCTTTTGTCTACTAGAATTCCGATCTTTTTAGAAAATCATATATCATATTGATTGCAAAATTAGCATATGCTAAGTTGCATCTTATTATCGCACTTGCCAACATCTTATTCTGGATTTTATTCTTTATTTCTATAAATCTCAAATCTGTCCTTGTATGGAATACTGGTGCCATATCTGGGGAGAATCTTCCAATGATACATTTTCTCTTTTAGACAAGGTGCAAAAATGATTTGACCTTCAACCATTGTCAGATTGTCATAATATTGCTTCTCTATCTTTTTTCTATAAATACTATAATGGGCGCTGCTCTAAAGAGCTAGCGTCTCTTGCGCCACCTACTAAAATTCAATCTTGTGTTACTTGTCATTCAATTAAGTCTTATCCTTTTACTGTGACTGTTCCTAAGTGCTCTAAAAATTCTTATTTGTCTAGTTTTTTTTCCTCGAACATCAGTTCTTAGGAATTTGCTCTCTTGGTCTTGTTTACCTTATTCATATAATTTGCAATCTTCTGTTAATTAAAGTCGTTAAAAAGCCGTCTGTTAATTGTTATCTTGTTAAATAGTTAACTCCGTCTTTTCTCTTTCAGTAAGTTTCAAATTTAATAGTGGCTGTTTGGAGCCTTGTTAGAAGTGAAGATGATTAAAAAAAAATGTCTTGTTGGGTCTTTAATGAAGCAAAATTATATAAAAATTATAAGTACTGTAGTATCAAATACTGAAAAATTATATATTTTTAATACCTATTTATTCATTCAAAAAATGTTTACTGATGAATGAATTAAATTTTCACTTTTAGGTTGTAACTTTATTTCACTTTTTTTTTTTTTTTACTTTTAGGTTTTTAAAATTTTTTCACTTTAAAATTTTTTAATTTAAACTTTTTTCAAACCAAACAGAAATAACTTTTTTTTAAATTTTCTTAAAATTAAAACCCAAAATTAAAATCTGACCTTTATTAATTTCTTGGTTTGTTTGTTGAGGCAGATCATCAGGTTTATATCTAAATAGATTTAAATAAATTATTACTTTTGAGTTAAAAATTTAAAAATATATATTATATAGAGTAAAATAAAATGAAATAGAAGATAAAATGAAATAGAAGATAAAATGCAAGAAAATGAAAAATTTTGCAGAAAAAACTTGCAGCACCACAATCGATCTCTTTTTTACATTTTTAATAGTAGGTAGATATTAGTACTAACTTTTCATCAACTAATTGAGTTATAAATTCAGCATTAAAGCTATTGCCAATATTTTATCTCTCTTTTGATGTCTCAAAATTTCAAATCTTTTCAAAGCTTTACAAGAACCAAATTATTAATATAATAAATATACACTGTTAGTTATAAAGGTGAGTATTTGTTTTTCTAAGTAATAACTTAATAAAATATCAAATGTAGCACCACATTTCATTAATATATGTGTTTCTAAAGACAAAAATGATCACTACAGTGAAGCATATTTATTACCTGCAGAACTAGCTGAAATGTTTTAGAAACAGTAAAATTTGAAAACTTTACAAGAAAGTTTTTAAATTTGATTTGCGACTTGGTGGAACTAAATTTAAGTAATCCAGAACACCAACCAAGATACTTTTTTTATCATAACAGTTGGCAAGAAAATACTCCAAACACTTTTAATATTAAAAATTATGCTGAATTTTTTACAAGTGACGACAATACATTTATTAATGTGTCCCAAAAAATAATTTTTTTTGTCTGTTCACACCCCCTATATATGTTCTACAAAATAAAGTAATACTGGATTAAAAATTTTTTTAAATAAAAAATATTTGGGGGGAAGGGGGTGGCCTAAGATCCTTAAACATTAGACAGGTCTATAAATATTATCAAAAAATTCAAATATATTAATCAGGATAAGGATAGAATAAGGATTAATAAGGATAGAACCTTGAGGTACCCCAGAAGTTACTGGAAACAAAGAAGAGTCTTGGCCTTTGAGGACAATTTAAATAAAGCGGTTCGAAAGAAGCAATTTAATTATCTCAAAAACTTTTCTAGATACAACATATGAAACAAGCTAATGGAGAAGACCAGCATGCCAAACTTTGTCAAATGCCTTATATAAGTCAAGAGCTCAAGATAAAATCTTTCAGTAACAGCAGCTAGCAAGTCAGCTGAAGAGCAAGAGGATCGAAAACCGCATTGATTGTCTGACAGTAAGTTATTTCAAGATAGGACAGGAGAAATTTATTTATTAAAGACTCAAAGACCTTGCTAATAACAGAAAGATGACTGATCAAACGATAATTGGAGGGGTCAGAATGTTCGCCAGAGTTTTTGAAAATCAGAACAGATGCTATTTTCCAGCAGGCAGGAAAATGAGACTCAGTCAAGCACTTAATTAATAGTTTTGAGATTGAAGAGAGTTATGGAGAACAATTTTTGATGACTATGACAAGAATGTTGTCTGGCTCACAATCTGTATAAGTTTATGAGTTTAATTTAGATATCACTTTAGATTTCCTGCAAACATTATCTTAAAACATCAGGCATGATATTTTATAAATGGATAAAGAAACATACTTTATCTAACAAAATACTAGAGATAAGGACAGAGTAGGTTTTATAGTTAGAGTGACTAATTAATGAGCTCACACTGAATCAAAATTTAAACATTTAAACAAAACATTTAAACAGAACACATACATACATAAAGTAACTTACGAGTGAGAAAACACTGCGCCAGAGGTTCAAACAGAAAACAACACAGAAAAAAAAAGAATTACGTCTAGAACTTATATTTTTTTAACTTATATAATTTTTCTAATAAATTAGGCGACATTTTAAATATAAAATAACAACTTACTATTAATGATTGTTTGATAAAGAAACAAATGTTCTTCTATTTATCAAAGAGTATAAAATAATTTCTTTTATTTATATACTTTTGTCTTATTTTAACAAGATTCTAATAAAACTAATGCTAGTTGAATTGTTCAATAAACAAAAAAATTAATATTTTTTTAATGACTATTTCATGCTTTGCGTAGTTTGAAAAGTTTATTCTTGTATGTATTCATAGTTAGTTTTATTAACTTTGATAATTATTAATAATTTCATTGAAAAAGCAGTCGTTGTTAAATCTTTTTGTTTGCAAAATCAATCGTACAAATTGCTTTAAAAGAAATATATTAACATAAAAAACACATACATCAAATTACATTTACTTAAAAAAAACTTTTAATATATTTTTTAATAATATATATTTTTTAATATAAAATTTTTTTTATATTAAAAAGTAATAGTATACTACCAAAATCTATTATATAAAATAAACTTTAAAAAACTTTGATAATTTAAAATATATATATTCAAAACTTCTATTTTTGTAAACAATTAATAGTTTAAAACGTTTACGGCTTTGCAGATCTCCATGAATGAGCAATAGTATTAAAATAATAAATTAAATTTAAATAAATATTAAATCAAATAAAAATTAAATTATATAATCGTTTGATAACATAGTCTTATAACATTAAATGCTAAAAATTTTGACAAAAACTTAAATACAATCTTTAAGACAGAATAGTCTAGAACATAATTTCACATAGTCAACGCATTTTTTGAACCAATAGAATTAGTTTGTTTGTAGATTTGGCAGGTTTTTAGTGTTTGCGAATTTTCTTTATTCCACACCAAGATGTTTTGAGAACGTTTAAGTCTTTGTATGTTTCCATGTATGTAAAATATATGTTTCCATGTATGCAAAATATATATGTAAAAGAAAGTTTTTTTTATATTCATAAACTTGAATGTTCTCAATGCATGTTTCCATGTCCGCAAAACCAAAATTTTAAAAATACATTAAATGTTCTTAAAACATCTAATAAATGTGACCAAGTTGTCGCAACTGAATATTATTTTTGTGGTCAGTAATCGAGTGCAATTGCACCTGCTTCCTGACCAAGCCTGCCACGCTAGAGGTTCAGACAGAACACAAGCATACATATAAACATAAATAGACAGAACACAAACACACAGATAGCAGCTTACGGGTGAGAAAACACCACTCCGGAGGTTCAGGCAGAACACAAACATACAGATAGCAACTTATAATTGAGTTAACACCACGCCAGAGGTTTAGACAGAACACAAAAATACAGATAGCAACTTACGGGTGAGTCAACACTGCACCAGAGGTTTAAACAGAACACAAACATACAAAGTAGATTACAGATGAGCTAAAACAGTATCTAAGGCACTTCAAACTGTATAAAAGATACACAAAAAAATGTATATATGTATAAATTACTATAGGCATGACCGATATTAAATAGTACTGATGACAGGAAGTAAACTCCTTACAGTCTTTGCTTAGAAAGCGAATCCCAAAGGGCAGCAGGACATGGAACAGGTTGCACTGGGTTGCATGTTACCAGTAGCAGGGTAATCATGAAGACCATACCCCTAACCCAACACAGGTCACCATTGTTAATGACGATGTTGAAGACCTTCCAAAAGTCTCTAGAGCCTAACTTCTGAGATAAAATACAAGATTTAGTAAACTGAGATTAATGGAGCTTAGCATCAGACAGCACCATTTAACATCAATTTCTTGCAATATCAAAAAATGATTTGTTTTCAAGAGTTTTTCTATTGAAAAAGATGGGGAAAAAAATTGATTTGAAACTAACAAAAATAAATAAAAATTTTCATTCCTGCCTGGATCCAGGAGGTTACATAGGAAGTGCATTTATCGATTTTATGCAATAACATATTGCTGTTTGTTCTCAAGAGAGTTGTCCTTTTAAAAAATATGAAAAAAATGATTATGATTAGATATAGCAGCTGCACAAGAAGTTGAAAATCATAGAGTAGAAAGAGGCTTGATTTGGAACCGATAAGAAGGAATAAAAGCTTCATTTGGAATAAAAAAGGATTCTGGACATAAGCCTTAAATTCTTTATTAACAGCAGATCAAATTGCTGCAGAAGCAGGTGTCACTGCTAATTTATGTTCAATGTAGCAAGTTATTCATGATAATTATCACCATAGGCGCAAAAAATATCAGCAGAAACAACTAGTGACAACAAAACAGATAAATAATCGATTAACTTTTGCAAAAAACAATTTAACATGGAAAAAAAATTTGCAATAAGTAAAACTTTTTGACAAAAAACAAATTTGCCTTAATTGCCCAGTTAAGTGGAATTTATTATTTTAAGGATTTGTGTTAAAAACAAGTAGTACCTGCCTAATGGGTGGTAGTGGTGTAATTACCTATGTGCAATCGGATATCTTGGTTAATCAGAAATTTAATCAGTTAATAATCTTTTAATTGTTCAAGAATTTTTATGAAATGAAGCATTTGGCTGTAAAAACCTTGTTTTTTAGTAGGATAATGCTAGAATTCATATTAAGATAGTAAAGGATTATTTCAAAAACTTTGGGAACTAAAACTTTGTAATAGTTAGCTAGATTCCCAGACCTGAATACTGGAGAATGCTTGGCAACAGCTGTCACATATAGTGTTTGAAGGTGGTAAGCAGTATAATTTACTTGATGAGATAAAATCACACATTGCATCTGCATGGGATACAATTTAAATCTTGTAAATAGTAAAGTTGTAAAATTCTTTACCTTCAATATAATTAGGCAGTAAATAGATAAAAGATAATAACAGATAAAAAATAGATTCATCATAGAATAATGCATATTACTTTCAATCTTTATCTGCGGCTATAGACTAAAAGTATAACAGTATTAAACATTTTATCGGCATTTATATGTAAATTTTTTTATTGTATCTAATTATTATTTAAGTTAGAATAATGTCAACTTTTTTAAACTTTTGAAACAGTTTAAACCTTCTTCTAAAGCTTTCTCATATCTGAAAGGACACTGGATGAGATCTGAACTTTTTTTATATACCAATACCAAGGCTATTGGTATATAAAATAAAGAAAATAAAAAATACATATTACTCATAAAAGGCGTGTGGCCGCATGCCTTATATGATTACAGCACTTTAATAATTTGCAATTTTTAAAAATGCACTGAAAAACCCAACTTAATTGAAGTGAAATATAGAAATAAACTAAAAACTGAAAAAGAGCAAACAAAATTTTAACAAGTGTAAAAAACAAAATAAAGATAAAAATAGTAAAGTAAAAATAAAAGCATAAAAATATTTTTTTTTTTTAATTTAGAGATTTTTATTTTTAATTTTAAGTGTCTCAATAGTAAAAACCAAATAATTTTTTTGAAAGCGTCTTAATTATTAGTTTGAACCAAATAATTTTTCATATAACATATCATTGGTGTAGCATTTAAGCTAATGTAATGTTTGAGGTTCTTGAATATGGGTTCAAATTCTTTCAAAGTCACACTTTTTTATTGTTTATTTATTTAATATCAAAGTTTTAAACTTTTAAATAATTAAGTTTCAAAGTAACTATGCTTAGATTAAATAACTTTGAAACTTTGATCTTTTCTAAATTCTATGAAGTGACATTTTATGATTATATTTTTTTAGGTTTATCTTTTCTTATTTTATCATTTGTTAAGATTTTTATTTCTCTTTTCAGTTTATGGTTTGTTTATTTTTAATTTTTGTTCAAGTATACTTTAGTTTTTTTAGCACATTTTCTAAATGCGCCAATTATCAAAACTTGCAAAGAGTCGTGGTCAAGTTGCCAAAACAAAATATTATATTTGCAATTTAAGGCGTGCAACCACATGTCTCCTATGAGAAAGCCTGTATTGTGAGATGATTTTCTCACACAAAAGACAAGCATTCTGCAAATGAGCCCAGATACAAGCATAAGTGCCACACAAAAAAACAGCACAAAGTTTTATTACCTTTTTATTTCTGGAGTACGTAAGTAATCTAAAAATCAAAAATTTTCAATTTTTATGTTGTTGAGTAAAAGCATAAACTTATATATGTTAGTTAATACAAATTTTGAAAATCTGAAAACTAAATTTTTACTTTGTTACAAACTTAATGCACATTTATTTTATAAATGTTTTGTAAACACATATTAGTACATGAAAATAAAGAATAAAACTTTATTACTGCTATGAATTCTTACCTCCGAATTCCCTTTCAATTTCAATCACTACATCTGAACGTTCGAAGGATATTAACTCATTTTTTAATTGCTCCCATGAAGTATTTCCATTTACTTGTTTCCATTTTTTTAAAACATTTACAGCTTTCTCATAACATTTTGTATTATCAGAGCCAATGTTATCAAGATCTGAATCACTTAAGCCAAGGTGTCTTCCCCATCGAAACCAATCACTTCCAATTTTATAACATATCTTACCACAACATTTTGAAGTTAATTCGTCAGGATTCTTTAACACTAGTTAACAGAATTGAAATTTGAAAAAAATAATAATAATAACAAAATAAAAATTAAAAAAAAAATTAAATAAAATAGGTACGAATAACAGAAATGATAAAAAGAATATTAGATGATATTATTTTAGTTGATGTAAGTAAATAAGTTGTGACACAAAATCATAGTTAGCAATAGCTATAAATAAGTTGTGACATAAAATCATAGTTAGCAATAGCTATAAATAAGTCGTGACATAAAACCATAGTTAGCAATAGCTATAAATAAGTTGTGACATAAAATCATAGTTAGCAATAGCTATAAATAAGTTATGACATAAAATCATAGTTAGCAATAGCTATAAATAAGTTGTGACATAAAATCATAGTTAGCAATAGCTATAAATAAATCAAGACATAAAATCATAGTTAGCAATAGCTATAAATAAGTTGTGACATAAAATCATAGTTAGCAATAGCTATAAATAAATCAAGACATAAAATCATAGTTAGCAATAATGTGTTAAAATAATAAAGTTAATAATCTGTAATCAAGATGATACCAAAAAAAGAATGAAGAAACTTAATGATATATAATAATATCAATGATATATTAATGATATATAATAATATCAACTTGTTTCTCCGCGCAGCGGCCTTGTTCGACAAGGTTCGTGTTTCGGAATTATAGAGTTGAGAGAGGGTTATAACCACTATTAAGTAGCCTCCACATCTGTAGTGGCCTTCTTGGCCTTGAAGAGGTGAATAACAAAAAAAAAAATATCAATTTAATAAATAATGATAAATAAATATAAGGAATAAAATACATTGACAATAGATATGGGATATTTTAAAGATATATATATCTAGATGATAGCACAAAAGAATTTTATTTTCTGATGGATGTAAACTGCAAGGACCATTTAAAAAAGATCCTTTTTACAAAACTATATTTTGTAAAAGACTGTTTCACAAACTATTGTTATTGTGCATATAAACTTGGTAGTTAGTCATTTGTTGATTAGTAGCTTTAAAACATCCCCTGTACTCCCCTTAAACATCCCCATGCTGCATCTAGGATTTCTGAAACAGAGTGATGATCGCTCCGTTTCAGAAATTCTAGATGCAGCATATTGTGAACCAAGATGGTTATTTATAATTGATATAAATAACTCATTTGGTTCATGATTGGAAAGTAAAAAAATAAAATATCAAGGTAAGCCTGAAACATATTGAAGCATGCATGTCAAGTATACTATCATTGGAACATGCAACTTAATAAAGATACAAAAAAATTAATTAGTCATAATGCTTTATTTTAGAAGATGTTATTGATAAGTTTATTTATTATCACTTTAAATCACATAAAATTTCACTTGCATTTATAGGTTATAGTAAAATGTTATAGTTAAAAAAGTAGAAAATGTTTGTATTGGAACTAAATGAATCAACCATTTTCTCTTTTATAGTTGAATTAACACAAACCGTTTTTGAAAAAGACCAATTAAGTTTAACTCTTTGATATGTACAAAAAATTAAAAAATAAAAAATTCTACCATGTAGCGGAGATTAAAGGATCCTTTGGCAGTAGGTTTATCAATTAATATTATTGCTTAAAGACAAAGGAGTAGATTTAAAAAAGTGCTGTGGTCAAGGATATGACCAAGCTAATGTGATTTTAAACAATGTTTTATTAATATTGATATTTAACAATGTTTTATATTTTATAACAATTGTTTAACACCCTTTTTTAATAAAGGTAATCAAAAACCTAAAATTTATAAACTTTAAAAGGGGGAGGAAAAGGGTTTAGCACCTTAGGCACCCTTATTTCTTTCTCTAAGTAAAGCCATCTTTCCTGTTGCTCAGGAAACTAAAACATTGAAATAGCAATAATAAGGAAATTATTACTGAACTACAAATTCTTTTGTCAAAAATTGTCAAATGTTGCATTAATGGTATTAGTAATTTTTTTTTTTAAGCTGTAAATTTCTTATTTAGTTTAATGCCTTGTTGTTGAGGTGGGCAAGGAAGAGGGGAGGGAAGTGGGAATCCATAAATAAATAGGGTTTCTAAAAAAAAAGAAGGTAATTTGCTGATCATATAGAGAAATTTAGAAAAATAGTGGCACCAATCAGGGTCTTATTTTAATATTATTTTCTGTTGTTAATTAAAAACATTCTGCTTCAAACTGTTGTTTTTTATCTCGTTAAACTTTTAAATCTTAATCAAAAACTTCTAAAGAATTTGTGAACACATTGCATTGACTTTATTGTAATGACTTCAACACATTGCTTTGACTTTATTGCAATGACTTTAACAAATTGCATAGACTTTACTGCAATGACTTCAAGACATTGAATTAAAATAGACCATAATTGAATCAGTGAAAAGAAGAACAGTTCTAGTCCAATATTTTCATTTCGAGATGTTCAAGTATTGTTCTTCGACTAGTTTAAATCTACTTTATGGCAAAAAATAATGAAAGAAAGATGGATGAGTATTATTTTTGTTGTACATAGAGAGATTGAAATAAATTAAATAAAATTATGAAAGAAAGTGCAAACAACAAAAATGGACTAGTACTGTTCTTCTTTTTACTGATTCAATTATCATTAGCTCATTTTTTCAATTGAGTTATCAAAAAAAACAATTAGCCTTAGTAACTTTTATTGTTGCATTTTTAAACAACTGTATTCTTCTACTATTAAAACTCAGTTTCAACTTTTTTTTAAAAACCAATGATTTGATTTAAAATATGCCAAATTATGACACACACAAGTTGTGAGTAGCAAATATAGAACCCACAGCAATATGAGAAGTGCCATTAGTTGCATTTTCAATAGACAGTATTGCTAATCCTGAAACTCTTTCGTGTGACATTGTAGAATCCAGATAATTTTCAATTAATTTTTGTTTTGAAAACAATTGTTCATAATAAGCAACAGTAACAGGTATTGTTAAAATTATTTGATATACGATGCATAGGGGAGACTGGGGCTAGTTGCAACAACAAAGGTTTTTATATATTTTTCTAAATTTTTATTAAATAATATAACTTTAACACGCCAGCTGTAAAAAACCTATAGTTATTAATTGAAAATTAAACTTAAAAAAACTTAATTAAAAATATACATACAGTAAAAAATTTCAAAAGTTATTGATATTTTTTTTTCAGATATAAAATTCTAATTTTCGTTTTTGAAGTTTTTTGGGGTTTTCAGTAAACTCAACTTTTTCTAAAATAATGGATGCTTTTATTATATAAAAATAAACGAAAATAAAAATTTTATGACGAAGATGAGTTTACATAAGTTGTATGTGTATATAATATATATGAAGTTGTATATGTATACAATATATATGTATATATATGTATATATATATATATATATATATATATATATATATACATATACATACATATTATATGAATATTACATATAAATTTATAAATATATTAATTTATACATACATACACTACATACATACATACATACATACATACATACATACATACATACATACATACATACATACATACATACATACATACATACATACATACATACATACATACATACATACATACATACATACATACATGCATACATACATACATGAATGCATAGATACATTAATAATACATATATAAATACATACATACATACATGCATGCATAGATACGGTAATAATACATATATAAATAAATGATGATGTGAATTAAATTGTATAAAATGACTTTTGTAATATTTTTTTGTTTTATTGTTATTTGATTAAACTGTTATTTTGTGCTTTAGTAAAAGTTGTAAATGGGAATTTACAAGAGAAAGACTGAAAATAGACTTTCTCCAACAGTAGCGGTAATAGAGGCAGCAAACCATGTTATTGATAAAAAGAAACATCAATTCAAGCATCAGCAAAAAAGTATGGAAAAAAACTAATTAACTCATTTTTGTTACATAAATAAAGTAAAAAAGCTGTTGATATGGGAATGCCAATACCTATTCCTGGTTATAAAAAAACTGGTATATTTTTTTGCAGGGTGTTAACTAGCCCAATGGTGCCGCGTAAAACGCGGAATTCCCAATGGGCTTAAAATTCCCAAAAGTCAATGACCTTTTTTTTTTAGTGTTTTTTTGAGTTTTTTAGGACCTTTTTTAGAAAATTCCCAACATTTTCTAACAACAATAAAAAATCCCAATACGGCAAAAACGCGGTATAAAATTTATTTCTGCCCTGTTTTGGTATATGTTTTTGCATAGTGGTATATATTTTTGTATAGTGGTGACTATGCAAAAACAAAACAAGATAATTGCTCGTAAAGGTATTACACAAGTTGGAGCATTAATTTCTCAAGATCAAGGGACACTGATGTTAGCTGTAAACGCATGTGACAATGATGTTAGCTGTAAACGCTGTGATGTTAGCTGTAAACATAGTGACAATGATGTTAGCTGTAAACGCATGTGGCAATAGTGTGCCTCCAATGTTTTTTTTTCCAAGAAAGAAATTCTTGATCACTTTGTTTGTGATAGAGCAAATAATTGCACTGGTGCTTCGAATGTGTCAGGCTGGATGAATGAGAAGTGATTTGTTACTTAAACTACTTTATTCACCATTTTAAATTAACAAAAGAAAGTCCTGTCCTGTTGCAACATGTGAGGTCCTTCCCTCGTCACATGTTGCAACCTCTATTTAGATCTGTATTGAGACCATTCAAAAAATGCGTAGCTAATGCACAAGACTCATGGATGAAAATTTGGCCAGGAAAAACAAGACTCGTGGATGAAAATTTGGCCAGGAAAAACAAGACTCATGAATGAAAATTTGGCCAGGAAAAACAATGAGTATATATGATCTGCCAGGAATTGCAAAAATAGCCTTACAGCATTCTCCTACACAACAAAACATAACTTCTGGTTTTAGAGTTAGAAAACTCAGCTAATCTAAAGCAGATAATTATAGTAGTATATCAACTTTAATCTCAGATGCAATTCAATCTTCGGTATTATTAGAATTTTCCCCAGAGAATGTAAGAACTCTACCAAAAGCACAACCTAGGAAAGAAATACTCACTAGATCAAAGAGAAATTATGCAGAAATTCTTACAGATACTCTAGTAAAACAACGACTTATTGCTGAAAAAGAAATTAGTTCTAGAAAGAGAAAATCTTATACTTCTACATCAAGAACAAAAAATATTAAAGTTGAATTGAAATGTAATTAATATAATTTTTTTACATTAAAAAAATAGTTTTTTAAATAAAATGTTATTGTGTTTTTTATATCCCAAAAAAAGGAAAAAAAAATGACTAAAAAAATATCCTAAAAACTACTCTTGCCTTTTAATAAACTTAATTGTTGTTCGTTTTGACTAAAAGAATTTTTTTTTAAAAAACAAATATTAATTTACTAAACAAGTATATGTGAAATCTAAATATAAAAATAAAAGTATAAACATATAAAAGTATTGCAGCTCAATGAAAATACTACTTTCTTTAATTGTAATTATAAAATTTTTGTTGCCAAATAGAAATTATAGATAAACTAGTAATTTTTCTATTAACTCTGCTAGACTTATATTTTCAAATTATTGTGTTGCAACTTACCCCGTCCACTGTTGCAACTTGCCCTGGTGCAGGGTAAGCTGCAACATTTTTTTTTCATTTTTGATTCACTATTGTGGTATAACTAAGTTTTATAATATATTTATCAATGTTGGATTAATACGTCACTAAGATCTAATAAGATCACTGAGATTTTATAACCCTGAAAAAAAAAATTCAAAAACATTTAAATTTAAGGAGATAAATGCAGATTTTAAATTTTGTTGCAACTAGCCCTGGTCTCCCCTATATATGGATATAATTCTTCAAAATTCCTTTCTAAAATGATTTATAAATTCTCTAGAATAATATAATTATCTCCTAAAATATATCTTAAAACAAAAAGTTTAATTTTGAATTCCAACTCTTCAAAATCATATTTTAAGTGTTTGACCAGATTTGAACAATAAGTATTGAATTCATTTATATTCAAAGCTTTTAGCTTTTTATTATTGAAAAGAAAACCGAAAACTTGATTTTAAAAATTATACAATTCAAATTGTGCTTGCAATGAATCTTTTACTTTATCAATTAATTTATTAAAAAAATTTTTAATATGATTGTTTAAATTTATCTTCAGTTGTTTGAGATGGTTATACTAATCATCAACTTCAGAAATGAGATCGCGAACATTTATCATCATTAATCATTATCATCACAGCATTTAATTGGATCAATTTCATTGTCTACTGATTCAATTTTTTTATTTGGTATATCATCAATACCATAATATTTCTTTATGATCTGTATAATAACAATATAGTCTGTCAGTCTCTTGAGATTACATACTCTCCATTTTGGTAATGGTAAACTAGGCTCTAGTGACTTATTAACACAATCTTTGTTTCTATTCACTAATATTTGAGTATCACTAAAAGACCATTCAGTGAACTGTGCTATAATATTTATATCTGCTTTTTGTGCTTCTTTTATAATCTGTTCAAAATTTTTTTTAAAGTCATTAAGAGATAATAGCATAATATCTATTTGACATTTGTGATAATTAAATGTTGTATGTAAATGTAAATTAAACAACAAGTGAGTTTAAAAATGTTAACAAAACTGTTTAAAAAATAAATAAAAGCCAATTATTTGAACTAGTAAAAACAACAGAACTATGAGGTATATATTTTTTAAATTAAATTGTTATCAAATTAATCCTATTTTTTTTGTTTCCATTCGATTGATTTATAGATTATTTGATAGTTTCCATTCAATTGATTTATCGATTATTTGAATGGAATTTCAATTGCACATGCAAATTAAATACTCATTTAAATTGTTGTTCTCGATTGAAGTTAATGTTTTGTTCTAATTTTGTATTTTGCTGTTTTATGTAGGTGAAAAATTAGGAAATATTCTTTGACCTTATGATAAAATAAGTTTCTAAACCAAAAGGAACTTAGTACTAAGAGATTCTTAACATTTGCTAGTTTTTTATAAACATGTTTCAAATTAGAAAAATGTGTTTTTAATATTTGGAGCCCCTTGAATATCGCGGGCCCAGTGCGGTTGCACTTGCAAAAAAAATGACTCTGTCCACAACTGGTCCATTCCAACATGTGGCAACTCAGATTGTTGGTTAAAAATGTATGTTTCATTAAAATGGTATTAAAAATAGAAAAAAAAAATCAAAACGAGATGCAGCTAGGAGAAAGGAAATATACAATAAGATCCTAAGATGTTTATATATGCAGAGCTGTCGTCTATACTTTCAAAACTATGTAACAAGTGCTTATTAGAGTCTTGTTTTCCAGCCAGCTGGAAGGCAACATCTGTTTTCTTTATATTTTCAAAAACTCTGGATAACAATTTGACTCGTCTAAATATCTCCCATTAGTCTTCTTCGTATCATAAGCAAGGTTTTTGAGTTTTTAATTAACAAATACTTAATCTCTCATTTTAAATCTAATAACTTACTTTCTGATCATCAATATGAATTTCAATCTTCTTGTTCTACAGCCAATTTGCTAACAGTAATAACTGATAGGATTTATTGTGCATTAGATAGAGATGGAGAGGTTAAGGCTATCGCTCTTGACATTTCTAAACTTTTTATAAAGTTTGGCATGCTGGTCTTCTTCATAAGCTTTCTTCTTACCACATATCAAGTAACATCTTCAAGATTATTAAATCCTTTCTTACCAATCGTAGTATAAAAGTTGTCCTCGATGGACAGCACTCATCTTCATATCCTGTAACTTCATGGGTTGCTCAAGGTTCTATCCTTGGCCCTTTACTCTTATAAATTTACATCAATGATCTTCCAGATATTCTCACATCTAAGGTGGCATTATTGATGATACTACCATTAATTCTTGTCGTGATAAGAAGGCAACTCTCTGATTGCTTGGAGGGGGCATTTGAGCTTTAAAAAGATCTCACTTCTACTATGGTATGGGGCTCAGCGTGGCTGGTGAACTTCAATTCAGATAAAAAAATTTTAGATAAAAGGTAGATGAGTCATCTACCTTTCATCTTCTAGGATTAACTCTTACTTCCGTTCTTTCCTGGAAACCATAGATCAAATCGATTGCAAATTTAGCATCTGCTAAGGTTGCATCTCTTTATCGAGCTTGACTCTTTCTTACTCTGGATTCTATTCTCTATCTCTATAAATCTCAAATCCAGCCTTGTATGGTATACTGTTGCCATATCTGGAGCAGATCTTCTAATGACGCTTTTTCGCCTTTAGACAAGGTGCAAAAACATATTGTAAACATTGTTGGACATGCTATGGCAGCCAACCTCCAACCATTATCATATTGACTTAATGTTAATTCTCTTCCTTTTTTCTATAGATACTATAATGGGCACTACTCTAAAGATCTAGAGTCTCTTGTGTCATCTACTAAATTTAATTACTAAATTACAAAAATTCTATTAATTAAATTTCTATACTAAAATTCTATTAATTAAATTTAATTACTAAATTACTAAAATTACTAAATTAATAAATTACTAAAATTCATTCACACGTTACTCATCATTCAATTAAGTTTCATTCTTTTACTGTGACTGTTCTTAAATGCTCCAATAATTCTTATTCGTCTAGTCCAGAACATTAGTTCTTTGGAATCGACTTTATTTACTAACTTTCTTGCTTTCCTGATTCATATAATTTGCAATCCTTTAATATATTATATTATATTTATTCATATATATATATATATATATATAT
The DNA here is from genome assembly GCF_038396675.1 of Hydra vulgaris. NCBI lineage: Eukaryota > Metazoa > Cnidaria > Hydrozoa > Anthoathecata > Hydridae > Hydra > Hydra vulgaris. The sequence goes on along the minus strand of NC_088932.1, from coordinate 58,518,526 downwards.
ATATATATATATATATATATATATATATATATATATATATATATATATATATATATATATAGGCAAAGATATATTAGTCTTGGTAGTTATTTAATACAATTTTGTTTTGTCAGAAAAGGTATTAATAGTTAGACTTCAGTTAAACAGCACTCATTAATAACATCTGAAATAAACAAAGGTTTTCAATACCTACATAAATGTTAATAACGATCATTACTATGCACAACTTAACATTATTCATTTTCATAAATATATAAATAAATTAAAAAGTGTGATATAATATTCATTTAACAAAATCTTTTAAAATATTAACAATAAAATTATTTAAGATAATATATGATATAATATACTTAAAGTTTTTGAAAGATCTTGCAATAAAATATTTAAACAAAATAAAAAATAAATAAATAAAAAACAAATCATTGTCAAACAAATCAATTGTCAGTCAGATCAGGTTATCCTGCTACTGGTAACATGTAACCCAGTACAATCTGCTTCATGTCTAAAACTAATATCTCATTCTTCTTCATCACCTGAATACCCCTATTATCGAACCTCTTACAACTACAGTAAAGCTGACTGGGATTCTTTCCATGATTTTCTTTGTGATGGCCCTTGCGTAGAAATCTTTCGTCTTCCTGTCGACAAATGTGCTTCTTACATAATTTTGAGGATTCAGGCTGGCATGGAATCTTTTATTCCTTCTTGAAGATTCAAGCCTCACTCTCCTCCATGGTTTTCCTCACACTGTGCTGCTGCGATTGCCAATCGAAACCGTTACTTCCATATTTATCAGCAAAAAAATTCTCCAGAAAACAGACGTCTGTTTATTACTGCAAGAAACAATTGTAAAAAGATTTTGTCTAACGCCAAAACCCGCTATTCTCAGGTCATGAAATCTTGTATCTCATCTCAAAAAGTAGGCTCTCGTGACTTCTGGAGAATCTTTATTAATATCAATAATAAGGGCAAATCTATAATTCCACCTCTCTTGTATGGTTCAGACTTTGTCACTTTACCCAAAGACAAAGCCGAATTGTTTGCTAAAAACTTTTCATCAATATCATCTCTTGATTCCACTAGTTGCGTTCTACCTGATATTGCCAAGAAACAGGTTGATCCATTGCTTGACATTCATCACTCCAGCATCTGTATCTAAAGTGATTTCCTACCTAGACTCTTCTACAGCTTGAGGCCTAGACAACATACCTGTTATTGTCTTGCAGAAGTGTTCTCCGGAGCTGACATCTTTACTCTCAAAACTATTCAACAAGTGCTTATCAGAGTCTTCCAGCCTGCTGGAAAGCGACATCTGTTATCCCTATCTTCAAAATTTCTGGAGAGCGATCTGATTCGTTTAACTACTGTCCCATAAGTCTACTTCCTATCATAAGCAAGTTTTTTGAATCTTTAACTAACAAACACTTAATTTCTTATCCTGAATCTAATAACTTACTTTCTGACCATCAATATGGATTTCGATCTTCTTGTTCTACAGCTGATTTGCTAACAGTAATAACTGACAGGTTTCATCGTGCATTAGATGAAGGTGGAGAGGTTAAGGTTCTATCCACAAGGTTCTATCCTTGGCCTTATACTCTTTTTAATTTACATTAACGACCTTCCAGATAATCTCATAACTAATGTGGCATTGTTTGCTGATGATACTTCCATTTATTCTTGTCATGATAAGAAACCAACACTCTCTGATTGCTTGGAGGGGGCATTTGAGCTTAAAAATGATCTCACTTCTGCTATAGCATGGGGCTCACAGTGGCTGGTGAACTTAAATTCAGATAAAACTCAATTTTTTTCAGCCAATCGTTATCGCAATAATTATATCTTCCTATATTTATGAACGGTGATGCACTCGATGAGTCAACTACTCCTTATCTTCTAGGATTAACTCTTACTTCCAATCTTTCTTGGAAACCATATATCAAATCAGTTGCAAAATTAGCATCTGCTAAGGTTGCATCTCTTTATCGAGCTCGTCACTTTCTTACTTCGCATTCTATTCTTTATCTCTATAAATCTCAAATCCGGCCTTGTATTGAATACTGTTGCCATATCTTACTTTGCATTCTATTCTCTATCTCTATAAATCTCAAATCCGGCCTTGTATGGAATACTGTTGCCATATCTGGGGCGGATCTTCTAATGATGCCCTTTCTCTTTTAGACAAGGTGCAAAAACGCATTGTAATTATAGTTGGACCTGCTCTTGCAGCCAACCTCTAACCATTATCACATCGTTGTGATGTTGCTTCTCTTTCTCTTTTCTACAAATACTATAATGGGCACTGCTCTAAAGAGCTAGCATCTCTTGTGCCATCTACTAAAATTCATTCTCATGTTACTCGTCATTTAATCAAGTGTCATCCTTTTTCTGTGACTGTTCCTAAGTGCTCCAAAAACGCTTAGTCTAGGTTTTTCCTCAAACATCAGTTCTTTGAAATTCGCTTCCTTCATCTTGCTTTCCTGATTCATATAATTTCCAATCTTTTAAGTCGCCTGTCAATCGTTATCTTGCTCTACAATCTTCATCTTTTCTCTTTTAGTAACTTCCAACTTCAATTAGTGGCTGCTTGCAGCCTTGTTGGAAGCGAAGATGTTTAACAAAAAAAATAAAAAAATAAAAAATAAAACTAGTATAAACATATACCCATATCAGTAGGGCTGCGTAGCAGTAAATTTCCCATTTTGTTGCACTAACCATCAAACATTCTAGGCAAATAAAATAAACCAATTTAATATATATATATACACACACACACACACACACATATATATATATATATATATATATATATATATATATATATATATATATATATATATATATATATATATATATATATACATACATATATATATGTAAATGTATATATATATATATATATATATATATATATATATATATATATATATATATATATATATATATATATATATATATATATATATATATATATATATATATATATATATATATATGGTTATTTCCACGATGGAAGAGATAAATTTCGTGTTTAAAAATTTCTTTTTTCAAAAGGTTTTTTTTCTTTAATTATGGTTTAAACACCTTAAAATCATTTTTAAAATAAATTTTGAGTAGAAAATGTTTGAATCGAGTAGATAAATTTGATGAATGTTAGCAACTGTTTGTTCTTTTTATTATTCGAAAAAGTGAGTAAAATTTGAGGGCGAGTTATTGCAATATTTTAAACAAAACATATCTATAATTTTGTTTAGAAAGAATCTTTGAGATTACATATATGTATTGAGTGAAAAAACTTTCACTCTTTAAAAATAATTCAAGTGTTTTTTTGTCACATACACATCTGCAAAAATTACGTTGCGTCACTGAACTAAAAGCTAAAAAAGTTTAATTATTGCAATGAAATTATACTTTATGGAGAGGTTTTTTTAGAAATTATATATTTTAATGTAAACTTTTAATCATTAATAAAAAAAAATTGGTCAAAAAGCGTTGTATTAACATATAGTTATAGTTTAAAAGCTGTTGCGTCACTGAACCCATCGACGGGATAATAAGCGTTTTATAAAATAGCGCGGTAAGGAAGTCAAAATATCATCCAAAAGTTCAGATTTTGTTGTGGGTTTTCAATTTTTTCAAATTCGAATAAATTTTTGCATTTTAGTATTGTGAAGGGCTATTAGTAAATATTAGTAAACTTTTGGATTTTTGTTAACATTTTCTTATAAAGTTGTAAATTTTTAAGAAATGGAATCAAAATTAGAAGTAAAAAAAAAACGTTATGCAGAATACCAAGCTAATTATGTTTCTCGAAATGCTGATAAAAAGAAAGAAATGTCCAGAGTTAGATCTAAGAGAAAAATTGAAAGTCAATCCTAATAAAAAAGCAGCTTAAGAGGTTTCGATGAGTGTTAATTCTGAAATTGCGGTAATCCAAGTTGACTGGGCTGAAAATGCTAAGTGTTTCTATCAAAATGAGCCACAAGCGGCTCATTTTGGTCAAAATCAAGTTTCTATCATGACCCTAGCAGTCTGGAACATCGAGTTAAAAACATTTGCCATAGTTTCAGATTCAACTGATCATACTAAGTCTTCCGTTATACCGTACATTGACAAAATCCTTCACTTTATTCCTGATCAAGTCAAAGGAGTACACATGTTCAGCTATAATGCTACTTCTCAGTTCAAAAACAAAAGCATTAAGGCTGCAATGGTTGTGTTTGAAAAACGTTTTCATAAAAAAATTCTTCTGGCATTTCTTTGCAGTGATGCACGGGAAAGGAAAGGTTGACAGAATAGGAGCTACTGTTAAGCAAATCGCAGCCCTGAGAGTTAAAACTAGTCAATACGAAATCAGGTCAGCAGCAGATTTTGCATTAGCATTACAAGATTTGCAAATATCTGTAATTCACATGTCAGAAAACGATACAAGACAACAAAAAAATGAACTTAGATTCAGTTCAATTTTAAGTTATTCAAGAAAAATCAAAGGTAAATCAAAATTCAAGGTAAATCAAAATCAAGGTAAATCAAGGTAATTCAAGGTAAATCAAGGTATTCAAGGTAAATCAAAATCACATTATTTTTATGTTCAGAATGATAACGTTGTTCCGATGCTATTTTCACCTGAGTATAATTAAAATTTATTACAAAATAACAAAACTTTTTAAAATGATTTTAATTTCGTCTTTTTGTTTCGTCACTGAACGTTGTGTCACTGAACTGATAGTTTTTTTTCTGTAAAATAAAACGATATGAAAACTTTATTGTTTGTGGCTTTTTTATGACTACCTTATTGCCAAATGAATAAATTACAACAAAAAAATCTCATAAGTCAAGCAAGAATTTAAATTTCAGCAAAAACTCCATTTAAAAGTATGCTGATAAAAAAACACTTTTTTCCGCGTTGCGTCACTGAACTCATGTTTTAATTTTTGCTATGTAACAGTGTTATGTTAATACAATTGTGTTTAGTTTATATTATAAAATTTTAATTCAAGATTGATTTAGAGTAATAAAAAATTATTTTTGAGTTATAGAAAAATTTCTATTAAAAAAAATCTCTCCGCATGATGCGTCACTGAACTATGGAATTGGCCATATATATTCTTGCAGAAGCGCCATTAGACGCACTCGAAATATATTAAATTGCTGTTTTAGGTCGTAAAAAAATTTGTTAAAGTATAAAAAGTGAGTCTAATAGTACATGTATATCAGCGCACAAAATATAGGTGGTCAACAACCAACCAAAATGATTTTCCATATTAATTTTTGTTGGTCAAGGTTAAAATCTGAGTTTTCAAAAATAAGTTTTTACTAAGAACTATGATGCGTTTTGAAATTACTAAATATTCATAACATCTAAAATATTTTAGACAGAAATATTTTGAAAAAGCGTCCAAAATATTTATATTTTTTATGCTTGTGTTTTTGTAGATTGAACAATGTGACACGCTTTCAATTCATTTTGTTGACGCATATTATTTAGGACGTATGCTATATTTTCATTTTTTACACATCTTTTGTTTCATTTCAGAATAAAACCACTGGTTACCTTTTATATACTTAATTAAAGTTCTTATTTTATTATTAATTTCTGTTGTCAATTAAAATTATTATTTTTTAAACTGTTGTTGTTGTTGTTTTTTTTCTCATGCAATTTTTTTTATAAAATCTTTTTGAAAGACCTCTTAAAATTTTGCCACCATTTGAAAAATCATTACAATGAATGTTATTAACTCATTTAGAAATATAAACTATAATTATCATTAGTGCACTTTTTCAATTGAGCTATCAAAGGAACAATTAGCGTTAGTAATTTTTATTATAGTATTTTATAAAACAGTCAGTGATATAATTTGATAAAAGTTTAATTATTTTTATAAAGAAATTAAATAATTAAATTGGGCCTTCAATGAAAGGTGTGCGATCGCATGCCATTATATGACCACGCAAATAACAACTTTTTTAAATAATTTGACCATGGTTGTTAACTAAGAACTTATCTAACACTATAACAGAAAAAATAAAATTATAACTATTTATATTAAAATATTCATATATGATATTCAATAAAAAAATTATTAGCAGCGATTTTAAATGCGTTTTAATAATAAAAAAACATTATTAAAGATCTAAGTTATTTAAATTAAATGGCATTTAAAAACAATTGTCACTTTTTGTCAAAGAAATTTTTTATCTTTTTGAGTATATTTACTCAAATGATTTTTTTACAAAATAAAATTTTTTGTTTAAATAACTTATAAAAAACACATACTTATATAACAGGGTGGGTCATATTTTTTTAATTTATCGTCATTGTTACAGAAAGTTGATATAATATGAATATAATTAAGAAAACAATGAAAATTTGAGCTTCCTTCAACATCTTAGAGGGCAACTTTTATTGAAACTTTTTAAATAACGCTTTTCTTGGTAGTTCAAATTCACCAATAATTCAAATGGAATATTTCAAATTTTATTTAATTTACAATACCCATATTTGACATTGAACCTTTTCTAATTTTATATTTACTATTTTATTAAATTTCTAATTTTATTTTTACTCTATTACTCACTGTTCCATTGTTTAATATTAGCGAATTATAATCGTACATGTTAGATGTCAAGCAAAGAAGCAGGTTAATATTCACACATTATTTTAAGATTGCTTTTAAGGATTATCTTAATGACTAATGTAGTTAAAGAATTGCCATAGGGGTTTTAATTTGTATATATTAGGAACAGAAAACAAACTTAATTAAATTTTGTTAGGTCAGGTTATCCTGCTACTGGTAACATGTAACCCAGTACAACCTGCTTTATGTCCTGCTGCCTTGTAGGATACACTTTTTTAGGCTAGGAGAAGCCAACTCTGACTTAAAAACCCCCTGCCTTGGGGCTTTTGGTTGGATAAAGGCTAGAGATGATGTCTCTATAAAAATACTCATCTTGGGCAGATGTTAAACACATCCAGCTACTGCTTTCTAAAAGACCTTCTAGGCAAAGACTTAAAGGGCAAACAGATTCTATCTGTTGACCAGTCTTGCACCCCTTCTTTATCTATTTGGCTGAAACAATGTATTTTTAATACATTGTTTCCAGTTTAGGATGTTGAATGCCGAATCTTCTTAACTCGATGCATGGGTTTTGCTTGTGTCTCTGTTTTTATTACTAGGCAACTCATTCTAATATCTCCTAATGAGAGAACAATTCTAAAACTCAGTTTTATGGTTCTGAGGCCGGCTGGTAGTCAGGTTACACGAACTCTGTGGTAGCTCTCAGAGAGGCTGACTCCATTAACAGCTGAAAAATATCAGAGTACTAACAGTGTCATGTTGCGCATGGATGGTGTCCCTATTGGTACTTTTGATGTGCATTGTCAAGGCCACATTTGAAGCCGTTTGTTAAGGCTTAGGAATTATTAATAGTAATGAGGCAATTACTTGGGCTATTAAACAGTGTACTATCTATGCTTTGAGTCCAATTCTTTAAAAAATTTAAAATGACTTAAGTACCAAAACCTATAAAACACAAAAACCATCATCATCACCAAGTTCTTTAACCGATCATTCGCTAATATTAGTGGTCTTCGAAGTAACATTTCTTCTGTTGAGTCTTATCTCTTGCAAAGTTCACAAGACCTACTTGCTCTTTGTGAAACTTATTTGAGTTCAGCTGTCTTATCTTGTGATCTTAGTGTTGATCTTCCCTTAATTTGTAAAGACTACAATAGTCACATGCTTGACATGGGCACTTACATTCGTAAAAATTGACCCATTTGTCAGGAAACTTTCAGGTTTCAATCCACAGACTACTCCTTTATGTGCTTTTGTTTACCACCGCTTTACTCTATCACCTTTCTCTTTGTTCTATATCACGCTCCCTCATCTTAAGACTGCACTCTTTTCGATGTTATTTCTGATCAAATTGATCAAGCCCTCTCTCTTTATCCATCAGCCAATATTGTTGTTGTCGGTGACCTTAATGCTTATCACACTGAATGGCTTGACTCTAGTGTCAGTGACACTGCTGGCGTTAAAACCCCTTAACTTTTGCCTTTCTCAATCTCTAACTCAAATAGTCAATTTTCTAACTCGCTTTCCGGACAACCCGAATCATTTATCTTCTCTACTTGACTTATGCCTTGTTCTTGATCCTAGTCAGTGCTCAGTCTCTCCACATTTACCCTTAGGTGCTTCTGATCACGGTTTTATCTTTCAATAACTATTAACTCGATCTTTTTCATCATCAGAATTGCCTGGGACTCTTTCTGTGATTTTCTTCGTGATGGTCTTTGGGTAGAAATCTTTTGTCTTCCTACTGACTTATGCGCTTCTTACATAACTTCATGGATTCAGGCTAGCATGGAACCTTTTTTTCCCTCTCGACGGTTCCACGTCAAGCTTCACTCTACTCCATGATTTTCCTCACATTGTGCTGCTACATATTCCAATCGAAACCGTTACTTCCATATATATCAGCAAAACAATTCTTCAGAAAACAGGTGTCTGTTTACTGTTGCTAAAAACCATTGTAAAAAGGTTTTGTCTATAGCAAAAACCCGCTATTCTCAGGTCATGAAATCTCGTATTTTATCACAAAAATTAGGCACTTGCGAATCTTTATTTGTATCAATAATAAAGGCAAATCTGTTATTCCACCTCTCTTGTATGGTTCAGACTTCACCTAAAAACAAAGCTGAATTGTTTACTAAGAACATTTTATCAATCATCTCTTTTTAACTAGTTGCTTTCTACCTAATATAGCTGAAAAACAGGTTGATTCATTGCTTGAAATTCATATCACTCCAGCTTCTGTATCCAAAGCGATTTTTCTGCTTTGACTCTTCTACAGCTTGTGGTCCAAACAACATACCTGAACATATCTCCGAAGCTGTCATCTATACTTTCAAAATTATTTAACAAGTGCTTATCGGAGTATTGTTTTCCGGCAGGCTGGAAAACGGCATCTGTTAGTCCTATTTTCAAAAATTCTGAAGAGCAATATGACTCGTCTAACTATCATCCCATTAGTCTTCTTCCTATCATAAGCAAGGCTTTTGAATCTTTAATTAACAAACACTTAATCTCTCATCTTCAATTTAACAACTTACTTTCTAATCATCAATATGGACTTCAATCTTCTCATTCTACAGCTGATTTGCTAACAGTAATAACTTATAGTTTTATGGTGCATTAGATAGAGGTGGAGAGGTTAAGGCTACCGCTCTTGACATTTCTAAACTTTTTGATAAAGTTTGGCATGCTGGTCTTCTCCGTAAGCTTCCTTTTTACGATGTATAAGATAATATCTTTAAGATTATTGAGTCCTTTCTTTTCCTTTTTTTAAGGGGTTCTTCAAGGTTCAATCCTTGGTTCTATGCTCTTTTTAATTTACATTAACAATCTTCCAGATATCCTCACATCTAAGGTGGCATTGTTTGCTAATAATACTACCATTTATTCTTGTCATGATAAGCCAACACTCTCTGATTACTTGTAGGGGGAATTTGAGCTAGAAAAGGATCTCATTTCTGCTACAACATGGACTCACAGTGGGTGGTAAACTTTAATTCAGATAAAACTGAATTTTTTTCACCCAATTGTTATCGCAACAGAATTGATCTTCCTGAGTCATCTCTCCTTCATCTTCTAGGATTAACTCTTACTTCTGATCTTTCTTCGAAACCATATATCAAATCGATTGCAAAATTAGCATCTGCTAAGGTTGTATCTCTTTATCGTGCTCGACACTTTCTTTACTCCGAATTCTATTCTTTATCTCTATATATCTCAAATCCGTCCTAGTATGGAATACTGTTGTCATATCTGGAGCGGATCTTCTAATGATGCCCTTTCTCTTTTAGACAAAGTGCAAAAACGCATTGTAAACATAGTTGGACTTGTTCTATCAGCCAATCTCCAACCATTATAACATTGTCGTAATGTTGCTTCTTTTTCTCTTTTCTACAAATACTAAACTTCTGACTTTAATAGTGGTTGCTTGCAGCCTTGTTGGAAGCAAATATATTTAAAAATATAAACATAATATATATATATATATATATTTTTAAATATATATATATTATATATATATTTAAAATATATACATATATATTATATATGTATATATATATTTATACATATATGTATATATATATATATATATATATATATATAAATATATATATATAGATATAGATAGATATATATATACATATCTATCTATCTATCTACATATATATATATATATATATATATATATATATATATATATATATATATATATATATATATATATATATATTAATGTTAAAAATTACCAAAAAAGTTTTATAACATTTTCCTTATTAAATTAAATTTTTTTTGGACAAAACAAGGTGGACATTCAAAAAATCGACTGAAAATTCAAAAAATTTCAAAAATTAACTTATTTTTTGAAAAACTTCAAAAATTAACTTAATATTTGGTAGGACCTCCTTTACTTTTAATTATTGCTTTTATTTTTCTAGGCATAGACTCAATTAATGAGTCAACAATACCTATCTAATACCAATTTCTCGCCAGGCCTTCAATACCTATCTAATACCAATCTCAAGTCAGGGCTTTGTGCAGGCCACTCCATTACACTGATATTCTTTTCCTTGAACCATTTTTTTACAATTTTTGATGTATGTTTCAGGTCATTGTCCTGTTGAAAAATCTGTTTTAGGGGCATCTCCTATTCAGCATGTGGTAACATAACATCTTCCATTATATCTTTGTACACAAAGCAGCCTAAAATTCCATTAAATTTGTAAATAGGACCAGTTCCTAGTGCTGAGAAACATCCCCAAACCATAGCAGACATTCCATGCTTAACACTCTTCTTGATTCTTGGTATATTTAGTATTGTATCTGGTATTCTTTGGTCTCAAGACTCACTTCTTGTCGCCACTTACAAAAAAGGTTATATTTAGATTCACCACTAAAAAGTATGTTTTTCCATTGGTCTAACCCAAGTCTTAGCTTTCTACTTTTAAAAG
>NC_088932.1:58487500-58505000 GCF_038396675.1 Hydra vulgaris | reverse complement strand
AGGAATATGATGAAGCTACTGATTCAGAAGCCAGCTCACATAGTGGACATGATTCCAAATATTGTGATGATTTCAGTACAAAGAACTCTGTCAAATAATGGAACGAACATGAGTTAGCAACCGAGGTGCATGCAAAATTGTTAACACTTGTTTGAAAGATATATTATTCGATTCACCACAATATATATTAAATCCAGCAAATTTAAGAATACAAAGAAACCTGAGTCAACAATAAGATGTCGAAGACCATGTAGAATAAGGCAAAGAAATCATTGGAATCGGTTTTGATGGTCGTAGAGACGGGGCACTAAGGTTGGTGGAAAAAAATGATGGTAAAGTTAGCAGGGCCACTTCCATCAAAGAAGATCATTACGTTATCTGCTCATATCCAACAGCGTCTACTTTGATCACATTTGTCCACAAAGTGGTAACGCAATTAATGTTGCAAATGAAATCGTTTCAGTTTTAAATAACAGAAATTCTATTGCGACTTTACAAAGTGTTGTTTGTGATCGAACCAATGTAAACACAAACTAGAAATATGAATTATATGAAACTCGTATTGGCAAACCTCTTCAATGGTGTATTTGTTTACTTCATTTGAATGAGCTGCCTCAGCTCATTCAAATGAAGTAAACAAATACACCATTCTAGCATTCAAATGAAGTAAACCATTCTAGCATTCAAATGAAGTAAACAAATTCACCATTCATGAAAGCATTCTAGGTAAACAACTATCTTTTGATGTTCATTTTCTACAAATAGTTAACTTTACCAGTGTAAATGGAGTACTCATTAAAATTTCTGATAACATCATTCATGATCTCAGTAAAGATCAGAAATACTTACTTAAAGTATGCAATGCTGTTATCCGAGGATTCTAAAATTTGGATGTAAAAACGAAGAAATATTTTAAATACTCCTCCCGGAAATCTCAATTATGTTAAGGGGCTCACATTGCCAATCGCCTGTTTCGGTTATACATGTTGACCCTAAAACCCACGACAAGTCTGACAAAAATTGTTGATTCCATCATCAAAGTTTACTGTTTCTGTTGGTTTTTAATCAAGAAAAATTGAAAATGCGTTGGTAAGGCATGGAATTTTTTCATGATTATGAAATGTATTCATAGTCTTAATCATCCTGATACAATAGCAATTGCCCAGAAAGTATTGCAAAGAAACTTTTATTGCGCTTATCCTGAAAGTGTTTTGTTATCAGACATCAAAGATAAAGACAAGAACAAAGCGGTTGATGCAGCAAAGAAATTATTGCATGTAGAAGAGAAGAGAATACTGATGGGGTACATGTTTTCTCTTTACAAAAGATTTCTCTCAATTTCCATGCTTCCTCATATTCAGAAATGATCGACTGGTAAAATGTTAAAATCTCTCCTCCTCCAATTTGATCTGAAGTGAACAAGGAAGACCTCTTAATCAATGTTACAAATGGCACTCTTCAAGTTCCTGATATTCCATGTCATTCTCAAAATGTTGAACATCTTGTCAAAGAAGTATCTGGAGTATCCGAGATCATCACAACCTATGAAAAATATGACCCACCCTATTATAACTTGTATAATATAATTTAAAAAATTATATACAACTTTCATAAATGCTTTAAACAAAAATTATTATCGTAAATTTGTTACTTTATTTAAAAGTGTTTCACTAATATAAAAATCCTCAGTAAAGATAAAAGTTTCAATGCTATTTTATTTTATTTCTGAGTTTTCATTAAAAAAAAACATTTGATTTAAATATATGCTTTAATTTTTTAGAAAAAGAAGAAAAAAACGAAGAATAATGAAAAAAAAGATTGCTTCCATATGCCAAACCCTTATTCCCTATTTGATAATTGATGTAAGTACTGAAGCCTCCACAACTTCCTGTTTTTTTATGACATCATCTGTGTGCGTCTAATGCTGCACTTATATGTATATAAATGCATGTATATATATATGCAGGGTGTTAGCCAGCCCAATGGCACCGCATATATTTTTTTTTTTTTTTTTTTTTTTTTTAAAAATCTTCGCTTCCAACAAGGCTGCAAGCAGCCACTAATTGAAGTTGGAAGTTACTGTAAGAGAAAAGATGAAGATTGTAGAGCAAGATAACGATTGACGGACGATTTAAAAGATTGCAAATTATATGAATCAGGAAAGCAAGATGAAGGAAGCGAATTCCAAAGAGCTGATGTTCGAGGAAAAAAACTAGACGAATAAGCGTTTTTGGAGCACTTAGGAACAGTCACAGAAAAAGGATGACACTTAATTGAATGACGAGTAACACGAGAATGAATTTTAGTGGATGGCACAAGAGACGTTAGCTATTTCGAGCAGTGCCCATTATAGTATTTGTAGAAAAGAGAAAGAGAAGCAACATTACGACGATGTGATAATGGTTGAAGGTTGGCTGCAAGAGCAGGTCCAACTATGTTTACAATGCGTTTTTGCACCTTGTCTAAAAGAGAAAGGGCATCATTAGAAGATCCGCCCCAGATATGGCAACAGTATTCCATACAAGGCCGGATTTGAGATTTATAGAGGTAGAGAATAGAATCCAGAGTAAGAAAGTGGCGAGCTCGATAAAGAGATGCAACCTTAGCAGATGCTAATTTTGCAACCGATTTGATATATGGTTTCCAAGAAAGATTGGAAGTAAGAGTTAATCCTACAGGATGAAGAGTAGGTGACTCATCGAGTACATCACCGTTCATAAATATAGGAAGATCTAAATTATTGCGATAACGATTGGCTGAAAAAAATTGAGTTTTATCTGAATTAAAGTTCACCAGCCACTGTGAGCCCCATGCTGTAGCAGAAGTGAGATCCTTTTCAAGCTCAAATGCCCCCTCCAGGCAATCAGAGGGTGTTGGTTTCTTATCACGACAAGAATAAATGGTAGTATCATCAGCAAACAATGCCACCTTAGATGTGAGAATATCTGGAAGATCGTTAATGTAAATTAAAAAGAGTATAGGGCCAAGGATAGAACCTTGAGGAACCCCTGAAGTTACAGAATAAGAAGAAGAGTGTTGTCCATCGAGGACAACTTTTATGCTACGATTGGAAAGGAAGGATTCAATGATCTTAAAGATGTTGCCGGATACACCATAAGAAGAAAGCTTATGGAGAAGACCAGCATGCCAAACTTTATCAAACGCTTTTGAAATGTCAAGAGCGATGGCCTTAACCTCTCCACCTTCATCTAATGCACGATAAAACCTGTCAGTTATTACTGTTAGCATATCAGCTGTAGAACGAGAAGATCGAAATCCATATTGATGGTCAGAAAGTAAGTTATTAGATTCAAGATGAGAAATTAAGTGTTTGTTAATTAAAGATTCAAAAACCTTGCTTATGATAGGAAGAAGACTTATGGGACGGTAGTTAGACGAATCAGATCGCTCCCCAGAATTTTTGAAGATAGGGATAACAGATGCGGCTTTCCAGCAGGCTGGAAAACAAGACTCTGATAAGCACTTGTTGAATAGTTTTGAGAGTATAGACGACAGCTCTGGAGAACACTTCTGCAAGTACAATAACAGGTATGTTGTCTGGGCCACAAGCTGTAGAAGAGTCTAGACAGGAAATCACTTTAGATACAGATGCTGAAGTGATATGAATGTCAAGCAATGAATCAACCTGTTTGTTGGCAATATCAGGTAGAACGCAATTAGTGGAATCAAGAGATGATATTGATGAAAAGTTTTTAGCAAACAGTTCGGCTTTGTCTTTAGGTGAGGTGACAAAGTCTGAACCATACAAGAGAGGTGGAATTATAGATTTGCCCTTTTTATTGATATTATTAAAGATTCTCCAGAAGTCACGAGAGCCTAATTTTTGAGATGAGATACGAGATTTCATGACCTGAGAATAGCGGGTTTTGGCGTTAGACAAAACCTTTTTACAGTTGTTTCTAGCAGTAATAAACAGACGTCTGTTTTCTGGAGAATTGTTTTGCTGATAAATATGGAAGTAACGGTTTCGATTGGCAATCGCAGCAGCACAGTGTGAGGAAAACCATGGAGGAGAGTGAGGCTTGACCTGGAATCGTCGAGAGGGAATAAAAGATTCCATGCCAGCCTGAATCCACGAAGTTATATAAGAAGCACATTTGTCGACAGGAAGTTGAAAGATTTCTACCCAAGGGCCATCACGAAGAAAATCACGGAAAGAATCCCAGTCAGCTTTACTGTAGTTGTAAGAGGTTCGATAGTAGGGGTATTCAGGTGATGAAGAAGAATGAGATATTAGTTTTAAAGAGATCAAACTGTGATCAGAAGCACCTAAGGGTGAATGTGGAGAAACTGAGCACTGACTAGGATCAGAAACAAGACATAAGTCGAGTAGAGAAGGTAAATGATTAGGGTTGTCAGGAAAGCGAGTTGGAAAGTTGACTATTTGAGTTAGGGATTGAGAAAGGCAAAAGTTGTGGGCTTTAATGCCTGCAGAGTCACTGACACTAGAGCCAAGCCATTCAGAGTGGTGAGCATTAAAGTCACCGACAACAACTATATTAGCTGATGGATAAAGAGAGAGGGCTTGGTCAATATGATCAGAAATAACATCAAAAAGAGTACAGTCTTGAGATGAAGGAGATCGATATAGAACAAAGAGAAAGGCAATAGAGTGAAGTGGTGCTAAACGAAAGCACATGAAAGAATAGTCTGTGGATTCAAACCTAGTTTCACGACAAACAGGTGAATTCTTACGAATGTAAATGCCCCTTCTCTTGATTTGATGTGTGTGCTGCTAGTGTGAAGAAGTAAAATTAATTTTTTATATTTAATATTAGATTTACATTTTTCGTAATAAAGATAAAAATATTTATAAAGAATATTTTTTAGTTATAGGGTGTGTAAAACTGACACCCTTACACGAATATAAACCTTTCATATTTGGCAGTGGTCTGGAAACAAATTATAACTACTTCTTGCCTAAGAAAATTAAAGAAAATACACTTCATATATGACAAAAAAAATCTTTGTAACAATGCATTATCTTAACTATGGGTACACTTTTAACTCCATTATATTCCAGCGATTCCAGAGCGCAATGAACATTTGAAGCTTGACAAAAAACACGAAATTTTCATGAACTTTGCTCTCTTATATCTTTTTTATAATTAAGCCAGAACCTTGAGATTTTTAATTAATTTGACAATTGATTTGTAGAATGTAGAAAGTTTTACATGGCTTCACCTTATGTCTAAAAACAGTTGCCGTGGACACGTTTTTGTAAAAGTAGTTTTTGATAGTTAAACTTCTTAAGCACCAAAACACGTCTAATTTGTATGAAATTTATATATATATATATATATATATATATATATATATATATATATATATATATATAATATATATATATATATATATATATATATATATATATATATATATTAAAAAAGGATGAGGAATCTAATGGAATGTGGTCTTTTTTAAACATTTATACATAATTTTTTAGTTCTTAGGGTTTAAAAACTTCAAGGTTAATTTATATAGAAAAAACAGTGTTTTTTAAAAGAGCCCATGTGGAAATGGCAATTATAGCTTTTCCTTAATTTAAAACTAGTATTAATTTTTTTTTCCTTGAACTTTTTTAATACTTAGGATTTGCATATAGAAATTATGATATAATGATTTTTTCCCTTTGCATATCGTTTCTTTTGATTTTTGCGCTAGATTTTTGATGCTTTTTTATTTTATTTTGATGCCATTACACAGCAAATTTTCCATACTTAAGGACTAGGCATTTTGTCTGGTAATGCAATAACTTTAAATCCACTTAACTTCTAAAGTTGTAGACCCTTTATTTTTATAAGTTTTTTTCAGCTCTATACATTTATGTTATTTATATATAAAAAGGTAGACAAAAGAAAAATCCTGTGAAATGGCTACCAGTTTCTTAACCAAATCCATATATCAAAAACTCAGTACTTAAAACGCTATAACCTTTTGTCAAATTGTTCAATTTTAATAATTATTTTACTTTTAAAATACTGTATTGCAGCTCTTTAAAATGATATATAGATTCTAATATGTAATTAATTTTAAATTTTCATGCTGCGCACCTTTTTAAAGTAATTTAAATCATCTTGTTTTCCTTGGGATAATTAGAGCCAAAAGCTCCTTCCTTAGCTATTCCAATGTTATTATATGGATGTGCAACAAAAAGCTTTTTAATAATATTGATATAATCGGACGATTTGTCTTAAAATCTTTTTTTAAGGTTTCCAAACAAAGTAAAATATACCTGCACTCTTTTTTTAAAGTAGAGGTTGTGTCGACCATTCTTTTTTGCAACAAATTAAATATATATCTTTTCGGCTACTAAATAATATCATGTGTTACTCGGTTGCACAGTTGCCGTGCATAATAATTGTAGATTATGGAAACACTAAACCCAAATCCGTCAAAGTGCTTATCTAGATTTTACTGACTACCAATGTGATCTCCGAAAAATTAAAGTTGTACTTTAAAACAAAAGAAACTCTGCGATGCGAATTAGATTCATTTGTTTTCACTTGCAGATCATTTTTTCTTACGTGTGCGCGCATTAAATATGCGCGCACACGTAAAATACTTAAGCTATTATAAATTGTTTTGACTACTTTACCGAAAAATCAAGTGTACGTAGTTAACCCCTATAACATTTTAAAATTACGTTCCGTCTTAATCGGTTACAATTGGTAACAAGGTTACATTCTCTAACTTTTAATTATATATTAAGTAAATAAACTTAACAATGCAGTAAATGTTTGTTTATCGTTACCTTATTGCTAAATACTATCTTATATTTTAGTTTTATTGTAAAATAGCTTCGTCTCAATTGGTTACTTTGTCACGAAAAAAATATAAAGTTTCAATACGCAAAGTTGCGTCTCAAAAGTGTTTTTTTTTAACTTTATAAAGTGTAACCAATTGAGACTTAACGTAATTAAATCTAGATTTGAGACGTAACTAAAATATGTCTCAAACATAATGTAACGTAAAAAAATTTATATTTGTGACGTATTTTAATTGCGTTAACGTAATTAAAATAAGTCAATTAAATACATTTAAGAATTAAAACGTTTTAACTCTTAAATGTTTTACGTTACGTTACTTCCGATAGGTTATACTTTTAAAGGTAATAAGTACCTTAGATTGCTTATCCGTACCGTAAGTTATTTTAACTCTTATTGGTACTTTTTTTTTTGTTTTTCATTACGTTACTTTTAAAGCTTTAAAAGTTGTATTTACCAATAAAAGGTATTTTTTTTAAAAACAACCACAGGCGTGGGTTAATTTTTTAAAATACTTTTTTAATTACAATATTTTTGAGAAGTGTGTTATTGCATTTTCAAAAATCAAATACATAAATAATCAAAACCTTAAATAATATTGTAAATATTCGCTTCATAAGCGAGAGGTTCCGAGTTCAATCCCCACCACGTCCCTGGTAGTACCGCGCTCAACTTGTTTCTCCGCGCAGCGGCCTTGTTCGTCAAGGTTCGTGTTTCGAAGTTATAGAGTTGAGAGAGGGTTATGACCACAATTAAGTAGCCTCTTCATTTGTAGTGGCCTTCTGGGCCTTGGGGAGGTGAAATAACAAAAACAAAACAAAACAAAAAAAAAAAATAAAACAATTTTTTAAATACCGTAACTCATGATCATGAGTTATTTTTATATATTATATAACTACGTCTCATATCTAGATTTTGTTGCGTTACGTTTTTTTTTTGGTCAATAGTAAGGTCAAGCGTAATACTTCACGAGCTTTTATAAACCCACAAACAAAAATGTATATAAAATTTTAAAATTTTTTTTGAGGGTAGGCGTGATATTCGATTAGCAAATAAATTTAATTTAGATTTTATATTATTTTGCTTTTTAAAACTGTGGTGATTAAATTTTTTTTTCAGAATAGTTATGAAAGCATTTATGAGATTTCTTTCTTTCTATAATAACCTGACAAAGATTATCTTTAACAAAAAGCTTGCTCTTTACCAAAAGTTTTTAAACTTGATGATAAAATGTTTTATGATCCAAGAGTGGCAACTAATAAAATAAATGAATTATTTTCAGTTGGAACAAATTTAGCAAATAAAAATTCAATCATAAACAAAAATATAAACAGATGTAGATTTTTTTAGTATCTTATCTAAGTTCTTTTGAATTGTCTTTTGATGAATTTGATAAAGTTAAATAAGGCAGTTGCTCCTGATGATATCAATGGAGACATAGTTATTGATTCATATGATATCATAAAAAATATCCTTTTTAAAATATTTAAATGTTTAATTCAACAAGGAATTTTTCCTAATGAAATAAAAATAGATAAAATTCACCAGTATTTATAGGTGGAGACTGAGAAAGGTGGAGACTTACTGAATGTTAGTAATTACCGTCCAATATCTGAATCAGTGTTTTTTAAAAGGGCTGATTTGCTCAAAATCCGTTTTTGAGAAACTAAAAAAAACTCTTTATATCTTTTAATATTAAATATACAGAACTTGTGTAATGTATTTTTAAAAAATATATGCAGGAGTAACATCTTAGTACACTTTGATAATTGTTATAACATTTCGTTTGTTAATAATTAATGTATGAAAAATTGGCCCTTTTAAAAAAAATCGAGTATTTCAAGAAGGAAAACAAATTAAAACTCCATAAGAACTACAACTATGTACTTTAAAACAATGTTTTAACGTCCCAGTAATAAACATAATACATATATTTAACTAAATTAGCTATCAGTAAGAATTAATCTAGTTCCCCCTCAAAGTCACTATCAGGGAGATTCTCACATTCATTAGTTGGCCAGGAATACAGCTCGTTATAAAACTCGTTGAATTCTTCAGGAATGAATTGTTTTAATTTTTTAAGGTCTTCCACCTTCACTTTTTTCAGAGTAACTTTGCCACTTGGATAAGCCAAACTATCCACCTGTAGAACAGTACCCATATGTTTGGTCATAAAAAAAGTATGACAGACCAAACCATTAATATTGGTGAATGCCTTAACGTAGCCTTTTTTATCATGCTCATATACAAAATAAAACAAGTTACTAATTGAAAAGTGAACCTTCTTTTCTTTTGGGGTATTTTTACCCTTGGTTTCTGAAGAAATGCAAGATTTTTTGTAATGTTGTCGGTTCCAAGCTTTAAAATCAAAAAATTCAGTTGCATCTACAATTTCTTTCACCGTACACTTTTGTGATCTGGAGCTGCTAATAATAAGCTCGGTGAGTTGATGCATGTGATAAAGACGGTCATGTGTTTTTAAAACACTTGAAATAATACCAAAGTCCCTATCACAAGGGAGGAATCTATGCCCTCTCGTAGGATAGAACTGTTCGACTTTATCAAACCTACCAGTGTCAGTTAAGTATAAGCAAAAATGTGATAAGGTTTGATTTTTATTTTGTCCACCACAGTTGTCACAAAACAAACGTAATGTATTATACTTTTGTCGAAGTGAGATCAAATAATCATTTAAAAAAGTCACAACTTCATTAGGCCCTTTTCTTCCTTGACCTTCATGGTATATATATATTGTTATGTATAGAAAAAACATTAACTGATAGCTGTCTCATGTAATAAAGTTGTTGGACAGGTATTTTTCGCAAGCTTATCGTCTTCATATAGTCAAATGCCAATGATAGAATGTGCTCCTCCTTTGAGCTATCTTCTGATGTTTCATGTTTTAAAGTATTGTAAAATTTTTTACTCCTGAGCTTATGAGCATCTAAATCAGTCTGCGCTGCTCTTTTAGCTACATCATTGAGATGTGGTGATTTCAATCTAAGATTTAATTCTTCGCACGTGCAACAAGTGTCCACTTGTGGGCGCCCAAACCGATAGTTAAAATTTGTTTTAAAATGGTTCCAGTAAAAAGACTTGCTCACTTTTAAATCTGGATTTTTATCACAAAAAAGTTGCCACATTAATTTTACATTTAAACTTGCATTGAGGTAATATACTTTTTTGCCTGAGTAATGTGATTCCTTGAGTGGAAATGATCTTATGTGATTACTAACAATGTCATGAACATTCTGAGAAAGACAATTAGTAATACCTTTTCCTCTTTTATCTTCAGGGGTTATTCCAATTACCTTAAGGTTCCTTATTCTCCTTAATCGTTTTTCACTAATACTTAAGACAGATAAAAGTGCCCTGCAACATATTTCTACGCGTATATTGCCTGCAATCACATGATAGGAGAAGCTATTTGGCTGCTTTGGTTTTTGAAGATTCTTTTGACGTGCCGTTCTTCTTTTAACTTTAGTGACATCTATCAATCCTTGAATATAAAAATCTTGTTTGTCTTTGTTTTTTATATCATAAAATTTGGAAAAGATATCCACACAGTTAGCCTCTCCAAAGTTTTCCAAACACTTTTTATTGCACCTTAAAAAAGAAATCAAAAAAATTAATATACAACTAATACAAGCTAGAAAACGCTTTTATTAAAATACACAGCATTATTTATAATCTTAAACAGAGAACAACATTGCCACCAAAGTTGTAGGGAAATAGACCAAATCATATTATGTGTATTTGACTTTTTAGTGCTTCCACCTATTTATACTCTCAAGAACTATATAAGCCTGGGCTTACTACAATAAGATAACTATTCAGTGTATGTTAACTATCTGAAAAAATAATCATAACAAAACTTAGGCATATCAAACTACTATTCAAGAAAAGTTTAATATGTAAAACCTGTAAATTATTTACTTTAAAGTCATTTTACTCATCATACCTGTATAAAACAGGTATACCCATATCTAAGTACTATAGCTGGTTTGAACTTAGGGTTAGGTTTTAGGGTTAAAATATTTTGAAGTATGCTATTCTATAAATTTTAGACATATAAACATAATATATTTAAATTATTTTAAACTTATGCTTTCATGAAATTTGATTAATGTTTCAAAATCTTATAGTATAGTATTTTTTATAATTTTAGTAGAGTTTCATGTAAACATTAAAGTAATGATAAGTTTAAAATGATTTAAATATACTATATGTAAATGTATATATTATATATATATATATAATATATATAGTGTGTGTGTATACATATATATATATATATATATATACATATATATATATATAGATACATATATATATATACATATATATATATATATATATATATATATATATATATATATATATATATATATATATATATATATATATATATATATTACATTAGATATTTGAAACTTACCTGCAAGTAAACTTAGGGTACTTTGATGGGACTTCATTTCCTTTATGATTTATGTATGACTGTCCCATTAAACGTGCTTGTTTTATTTTGTTATGTTTGTAATCACAAGGATAACTTTCTTTCCTCTTTCTAGGACTTGGAATTACGAGATCCATTAAAATTTTTATAACAGCATACACGAAACTGTTTACATTTTCCGCGTATTGCGCCTAAAAATACGAATCAGCTGGAGAGTGAATTTTTTAAAAAGGGCGTATTTGAAGCAAATTTGCCCTTTTAAAAAAAATCAAAAACTTTCAGGTGGCTTTATTTGTGTAAGAATATAAAATTTAAACACATTTTTGACATAAACTGATGAAGCTATCATAGAAGGACACAAAACACACAAAAAGTGAATTTCAAAAAAAATGTCAAATCAGCCCTTTTAAAAAACACTGATTCATCTGTTCTCTCTGTTTTCTCAAAAATTATGGAGAGAATTCTTTATAATAAAATTTTTAAACATTTTTTTCAAAATAATTTTCAAAAATAATTTAATCATCTTCCTTAAAATATATATATCAAAACAATATACAAAAATCAATATGGATTTAAAAAAATATATATCTACTGAACACGTTATACTCCAAATAACACAATATATTACAGAATCATTTGAAAAATCTAAATTTTCATTCAAATTCTATTCAAAAAAATTTATTCAAAAAACTTTAATATTTTGGAATCTCTGGCAATGTTTTGAAGCAATTAAAAAGTTATTTAAGCAATAAAAAGCAATCTATTCACTATGACGATCATCAAAGATCAATATTGTTAGATGTAACATGTTGAGTTCCTCAAGAGTCTATCCTAGGACCTATACTATTTCTCCATTACATAAATAATCTTTACAAAGCATCTAATTTTTAGACAACACGAACTTTTTTTTTATCTTATAGTAACATAAAACCACTATTTCAAAGTATAAACATATATTTATAAAATATTTTTGAATGGTTTTAATTAAATAAACTTCACAATGAAACAAAATGGTCTCTTTTTCATCCATGCTACTAAAAACATCTTTTACCAAGTGAATTGACTGCTCTTTTTATAGATGAAATGCAAATTAAAAGAGCAAAGGCTACAAATTTTTCAAGGGTTTTTATTGATAAAAATCTGACATGAAAAAGACACATTGAAAACATATCTCTTAAAATTTCCAAAAGTATAAAAATACTACTCAAAATAAAAAGAGTATTCTTAATTAAAGTAAACTTAATATTTTTAATGTACTATTGAGTTGTTTTTTTAGTATAAAACTCGCACATCTCCGATTTCTTTTTATCAACAAGTTGTATTCATGGGCGCCCGCAGCATTTTTTGATATTTTAGGACACTTTGACGCATTGTGCAAACTCCAAACTTAATTATGTTCATACCTATACCAAATTAGGAGCCCTTGAAAAATATTAGGATTGCAGACGCCTGGAAATATAAAAGCTCTAAAACACTCTGCCCAAACGTGAGGGTACTGATGCATCAGTTAGACGGTTACATACAAAAGGGTGGCCAAAATTATATTTCCAATATTTTTTTAATTTAAATAAAATGTATTTAGCTAAGTATGTATATTCAAAATTTCACATAATTTTAATCTATAGTTTTCTAGAAACTTAACTTTGTAGCATTTGCGCCAAAAAGGTATTTCCTCGGGAGGGGGTTTGGTTCAAACACCAAATTAAAACTATATAATTTAGATACTGTATCAAAACTTACTTTAAAATCATCATAATTTATCCTTAAAATAAAAAAAATACGTCTTTAAAAAATTTTAAGGGTCGAGGGGGGGGGGCGAAAATTATTTCTGCCCCTCCCCCCTTCTCAACCTCCCAAAGTTACTTTAAAAGGTCAATTTAGTAATTTTTAAGAAAAAACAACATCGAAAAAACTTTTCTTTTTTTTTTAATAATGTTTTTAAAGTTATTTATAATTTTCAAATAAAAGGTTTTCCTTTATTGTTATTTTTTACTCTAATCATTATCAATTTCTACATTTCTAATAAAGTTTTCATTAAATCAATCAATATCGTTGTCGGCATCTGATATGTCATTATCATTTTTGTCATTGCTTGTGTTAACGTCTACTTCTTCTAGTACTAAAAGGTCAGTAACTTTTTTTAAAAGAATATAAGTTTTAAGTTTAGATCTTGTATTTAAAGATAATGTACTTATAATTGGATCTGATGAGTTCATTGCATGTGTAAATACATCAAATAAGTTTTGTTCTCTTGAGCATCTGCTAGCATATTGTAGCCAATCTTTTTCAGTTATTTTGTTGCGACACTCTACACAGTCGGCATATCTAGTATTGTAAATGCTCGCAGTATTGATCACGTATAACATACCGCCGTTGATACCAGAAAAATACGCATTTAGTTTTAAGTTTCGAATTCGAGTTCAAAACCACTTATTTATCAAAAGTACGTATTATTTTATATTTGATCAAAATCGGATACGATATCGTACCCGATCTGGATCAAATATCAACTTAAAACGGAAAAACGAAAAACTTTGCTTTAAAGCGCATGCTTAAACTGAAATTGTGATAGCAAAATTTAATTAAAAAATTTTTTGAGAAATTTGAGGAATTTAGTAAAAAGTTTGTCTGGAATGAAAAGGAATAGTCAGGAATACATGAAAAGTTGTATGAAGAGATATCGTTCTGCTAAATCAGTATCTCATATCTTCAATACAGTTACAGTACTTTTTTGTACTAAAAAAGTTATTAAAACTTTATCATAAAAATATTTATTACTACTTTTAAATTTATTTTGTTTTATTCTTATTTTTTATTATATTCTTATTTTCTTATTATCTTTTTTTTATTTATTAAGTCCTAAATTAATATAATTCAAATATATTATAAATCCTATCATTTCATATCTTGCTTATTTTATTATGTTGATTATTATTTTATTAACATTTCTGTTATGCTATTACCTTTTTTTCGTACTGTTTTAAAAATTTTTTTTAAATAAATTAAAATTTCGAGCCAACACTGACATTTTATTGTTGCTAAACGTTAAATTTTGTTATAAGGATTGCAGTTCTTCTATCTGTTTTTTGCTCTTTATTCAATAAGTATTTGATTTAAATTAAATATAATTATAATTTAATATTTTATTACGACATATATGTTTTTATATATATATATATTCATATATATGAATGTATATATGAATCTTTTTAGATTTTTCTTGTTATTTTTAAATTTTTTGTTCACGCAATTCAAGTTATATATGTTTGTTACGTTTGGCAAACGTGTTGAGCAAGATTTTGCGTAAAGTTGTTATTTATGTTACTAATGTTGTTACATTTGGCTTACCTTAATGTTGGTGTCCATTGTTAAAAGTTATAAGTGGTTTTATTATTGAAACTCACTGCTTTTAATCATTCACTAAAAGCCACTCAAGAAAAATCATTTTGCCGTATATACATTTTGTTTATATCTCAATTTGAATTTTTAGAACCATGAAGTACAAACATGATTTGTTTTCTAAAAGCTAACATGAAATAACAATATTTAACAACTACTACTCTCTTATCATGACATCTTATCTCTATCAGATATATTGATTTTCGATTTATATTTGATTTTTTTCTTTGTACATTTTATTTTACAAGCAAATTTGAGCTGAAAATTTTTTTTGGCGTTATTCTTTGTTTTATTTAATTTGTTTCAATATAGTAGTTCAAAAAAATACATGTTTGTTTGTTCTTGGTTTTTTACTTATCTGTTTTCAGATTCTTATAAACTAGGCAACTCAGCTAAGCAAGTTTTGTTTTATTTTTTAGTGCTATTGGAAAGAGCTGAAAGTTATTTTTTAGAGTGATTGAAAAGAACTAAAGTTTTTATTTTAGTTACTTCACACGGTGTAAGTGATACTGGTTTGAGTAAGTTTACTATTTTGTTTTATTTTATAATGGATTTATTTTATATTTGATATATATTTTGTGTATTTAACATGAAAAATTGACTGTAATTTGTTGACATGAAAGTTTATAAACTTAAATCTGCCTATATTTCAGTATATATATATATATATATATATATATATATATATATATATATATATATATATATATATATATATATATATATATATATATATATATATATATATATATATATATATATATATATATATATATACTATAGCTAAGGCGATTAAAATAGTTGTCAAATGAAAAAATTTGATTTTACTTCAGACGCTTCAGAACAAAGCAAAGAATGAGTTTAACTATTTATAGTAACATTTAACACTTTTAAATCTAAATAATTTTTTTTTTTTTTATAATTTCTATCATAATTGTGTTCTTTTTTTCATTTTTTTTTTTAGTTTGTCTATCCTTTGTCATCTTTTGATTAGTTAGCTAACTGTTAAAACATGGTTTTAATTTTTGTAAATTTAGTATGATATAAAATTTACTCTATTAATCATTAGTCAACAGTTAGAGAGAAGCTGGAGCTTAATTAAGAAATGCTGGAAATTAGCTTTTAATCAAGGTAAAAAATAATTTTGTTTACTGGTAACATAATAAAACCAGTTACTAGTATTTATTCCGTGCTTTTTTACATTTGTTAACATGCTGCTTTGGAAACACTTTCTTTCTCTCTCTCTTATGTAATTACTGAGCTCTTACGTATTTCTTAATACCACAAATGATAATGACCATTTATAAGAAATATTTTACCAGTTGCTTGCTATTTTATGATATAGTTGCTCAAATTGTTTAACTATAATTGTCCCTTGATTGTTCAAATATTGTAATAAATAAAATCTTTTTAGTCCAAGTATTTAAGTTGATAAAATATCTTATTAAGTTGTGGTGTTGTTTGCCAGCGTTACTATAGTAACAATGTATACATTGTGTTGTCAAGCCTTTTTATAATCTTTTTTAATTATTCTGTAGACAGAATATATGAACCTGTCATTTCGAAAAGGTCCAAACATAAGTCCAAAACTTTTAGCAGTTAGTTTATAAGTTTGAATTAAAAATTTCTGTATGATTTTTTTTTTTTTTATAAAAAATAAAAAATACATAAATTATATACGTTCTTTATTTATCTACTTCTATGTTTAATTTCTTTAGCAACCTAGACATTATTTTAATAAAAATCATATTTTTGTTGATTTTGAAAAGTTTTAGTAAATTGACTTGTGCCCTTTTCGAAATGACAGGTTCATATATTTTCTGTTATTATTATCCTAATTCTACTAACAATAAAATGCAAATAGTACTTTTGTAGTTAAAAATTGTAATTTTTTTTCATGTCTTTTTTTAGGTATTTGCAGGCTTTCCTTGACTTTCCTTTTCTGGTACTTGTGTTGTGACAGATTTTAAAAAGAACTCAACTGATGTTAATGCGGTCTTTATGTCGTTACCTAATAGCAATGACGTTGCTGATACGGAGTCAAAGTTAAAATATTTATAGATAAATTTGTATTTAATATTTTAGATAATATATCAAGTTATTAATGTGTTTTTATTGTTATTAATGATTTAATAACTCATAACCCGTATTACGGATTGCTTACTGCTAGTCATTATCATTATGTTATGAACTCATATTAGTTAATAAAATTGTATTGAATATTCTCTGGTTATCGTGTTTTATACGTGTTTAAATGCGAGTTTGTTACTCAGTAGGCGTCGTATTGTATACCTGTCTTTATACGCATCTGATGTCTATTTTTAATGCGCGTTTGACACGATAAAATGGCTAACATATATTCGTAAATAATGCGTATTCTGGAAAGTTTTTAATGCGCATGTAATACCAGGAAAAAATCGTATTGAATATTCTCTGGTTATCGTACTTTATACGTGTTTACAAGAGTTTCAAATGCGTGTCTGATACCCTGTAGGCGTCGTATTGTATACTGTCTTTATACGCATCTAATGCGTATTTCTAATGTGTGTTCGATACGATATAATGGCTAACATACATACCACATCGATACGTATTTAAACGAGTTTCTAATGCGCATTTACAACTAAATTTGCCGACTGGGTACGTCACTAAAAAACAATTACTTCAAAAAAGGGCGAAAAGGTGCGGCTACATTTTTCACTAAATTTTTCTTGAGGAAATTTAACATCAACAAATGCTGAGACCACTTGTTAAGAATTGCAAATTAGTTTTCCTGCTCCTCTAAAGTTAAAGTACCCTATTATTTTACGATATATTTTTATATTTTGGCCCTACCTTCACGACTACATTTAATATA